>NC_086330.1:313409945-313709945 GCF_032445375.1 Bacillus rossius redtenbacheri
CTTGATTGGCTATATATGTATGTGACTGTCATTTAGACGAGTTATTTAATAAATAACAAAACTTTTTTTTTTTTGCATACCAGCGTCTATCGTATCTGAAAAGCATGATAAATCCGCTTTTACGTTCGTCAAGTTTTCAATCTTGTGTACCATCTAAAAGAAAAAATACAACTATTCAATAGCATTCGGTATTTAATCTGCACTAGTACTTCATTAACTGGAGCCTGGTATTTTACAGCCCACAAAATGCAGGAAAAAAGATTATGTTTATATATAGAATATAAATATTGTAGCAAAAATACAAAAAAAAAGCTTGGTACAATCAGTCGCTAGTCGGTAGATGCAGAGAGAGAGAGAGAGAGAGAGGGAGTGAGAGAGAGAGAGAGAGAGAGAGAGAGAGAGAGAGAGAGAGAGAGAGAGAGAGAGAGAGAGAGAGAGAGAGAGAGAGAGAGAGAGAGAGAGCGAGAGAGAGAGAGTGAAGGAGAGAGAGAGAGGAGAGGAGAGAGAAGAGAAGAGGAGAGAGAGAGAGAGAGAGTGAGAGAGGAGAGAGAGAGAGAGAGAGGAGAGAGAATGAGAGAGAGAAGAGAGAGAGAGAGAGAGAGAGAGAGAGAGAAGTGGCAAAGAGAAGTAAAAGTTTATCAATAGCTTTTTTTTTTTGCTGCTGAGAGGACAAGAAGATTATAACAACCTCATTTTTACCGAGTTATGAAATTCCACACCCAAGGGGCCTGAAAAGAGAGTTAAGTTTATTTTAAAGTTAAACATAATATTCGTGAATTTAACTTGAAGATACAAAAAAAAGTATGTTAGAAAAATATACCAAAACTACAAACTACTCTTCACCATTTTACCAGGGGCTGAAAAATTAGGTAGGTTTGGTTTCATGAAGAATAAAAATATGTATTAATGAATCTACTAAAGCAGAAGGTACGAAAATAAGCATAAGATATCCTCATTCCACTTATATTGTGGTGAAAGGGGGCAAGGTTTGGTGCTCTAATACAAAATTATTATTCCGAAACTAATTATGCGGGAGGTAAATATAGGCTAGTAATAATAATTAATTATACTAAACAAGCGTACTCCCTTTCACCCAAAAAAAAATTGCCTTGAAATTTTAAATTAGCATTAAAATGACAGTTATCATTAAAATGGCAATTTCAATGACGGAAAAATTAACGTGAAAAATCACTGAAAGTAACAGTAATACGTAAAATTGGGCACTGAAAGCTTTTGCCATGGACAACTACAGTATGCTGCCTGATCCCTTAGTATTAAGAACTCAGACAAAATGTTCTCGCTAGAGCATTAAAAAGCGTTTGGTACAGTGTACAGAAATGTACTGGAGTGAAGTCATAAATCTCCGGGAAAACTCGCGGTGTAAAAAAATTAAGTGATGACATCATAACCAAGCGAAAGAAGTGGTGGACGAAAGCTGGTAATTATTTATAGCACCTAAGTCACTGCATTTGCCTTCGATAGTTTCGTTTTAATGGTTCTGTTTTAAATATACACTTTTCGGCTTAAAACGAATATTTTCAGATGCATGGTAAGCAAAGGTAAATTTGGTACATTAAAGGTGGGATAAGTACCGACGTGCAGGAGGTCTTTGTCATATGTTATAATACAATTATAAGGTTCGTTCTTTGAATGGTTCTTGCATTGAATAATATTGATTTAAGATGTTATTTTGGACATACGACATTTCTGGTTACACTGTATGTCATAAGAAACCTTAATAACAGACTAAACAAGCTAAATATGCAAAACACGCAGAAAACATGTTCGAATCAGGCGATGTCAAAAATTAAAAATATAGACAGCACACAAAATTCTGCGGAAGGAGTCTGGAAAATATTTCAGAACAGACAGATACAGTGGGCTAACGACGAAGAGACCATAGAAGAAGAAAAAAAAAGGAAATAAAGACAAAAACTACCTTGGACAACTCAGCGACAAACAGAAGAACTCAACGATGATAATACACGTGGACAACACTATGACAGCACAGAGACACACGGGTGAACCCATCGATGCGACAAAACAGATAGTCCTGGACACCACAACGACGACAGCAGAGACGAATAAGGCAGTCGCGACGTTTCGGGAACAGAGCTCTGCGGGCGGCACCGGGCCCCACCTGCGCACAGGCGAGTAGCTCCGTCTGTCTGCGCGACTTCCTGCACCGCGGCTATTTCAGGCGACATCGCGACGCCGCGGCCGCCAGGCAGTCCTCGCCAGCCTCGCGGGGCGTCTCCTGACACTGACACCGCGTGACCACGCCGCGCCCACGCGCCACTCACTTCACGGGAAACCATCACTGAGAGGCTGGTTTGCCTCAACAATATATTTGTTTATATATCGCCGCCTGAGTATTCGAGTGTTCTATGTCCACTTTTTAGGTTTTTTTATGCTATGGACACGAAATTAATATTAGTATTCATTTCTACTATATCCACACACGTATACGCACATAAAAATGTTTGTTCTTAATTTAAGACCAATTTTATTTTGTTCTATGTAATGATATTCATAGTTATTTGAACTTTCAAATGCTTATATCTCAGTTCCGACTTCAATGGACATAGAATACTCCAATTCTCAGGCGACGATATGGCGAAATAAATATATTTTGTTAATTCAAACAAATATTTTGTAGTAGGAAAGATTCTGTTGACCCAACAAAATGATTTTGTCAGCTCAAATGTATATTTGGTTAGTTGTAACAAATTATTTTTGTTACTTACCGAGTTTGGTTAAAACTAACAAAATGTTTTTTTCCACCAAGTAAAAATTTGTTTTCGCCATATATAAACAAATATGTGTTTGATTCAAACAAACCTTTTCTCTGTCGCACGTGCTCAGCACATCCTAGGGCGGTTGAGAAGTTATGTTTCCGGATTTCCTTTTGAAAATGTATTCTTAGGAGAGTGGAAAGAAGGATAAAAGGCCTGTTTGCAGAACAATTTCTAGGCATGAAACATATACAGTACATAGCCTTAAAAGCACTCAAGGACTTGAATTTCACATTAAACTTTATTCATGCGCCACATAATGTTATGGTTACTGCCGAATCCTCGTTAGATGTCCTGTGCCTTGCGCTTAGAGACGATACCGCGCTAGTGGCACCGGCGAGCGTCGGTCTTATAAACCCGCCGCACTAACACAGACACAGCCCAAGTCCTGAGCAAGGCCTGTCTGATCGGACTGCCGACTTAACAATTCGAGACGCGCGCGTGCTCGCTGCACGTGCGAGTGCTCATCGTGCTGGGAGCACGACGCTACGTGCTAGCGCTCGGCAGTCGCACGTGTCACAGCACTGGGTCTCCTCGGTGGGTTCGCTTCCACGTTCTCGCAGATGTCAAACGTAGCGGCATTAGCTGGCAATTGTTTCCAGAAACTTTAGTTTCTTTGACGTACATATATTACGTCATTGCTTTGTCATAGGTTCGTAGATAGTTATTTAACGTTATCTTCAGAGATAAGGATTGACCCGTAGGTTCGTCTAGGTCTAGGGGCTTCCCCTGACTTAGACTAAAATACATTTTTTTTCAAGATACGCTTCTTAGCTATATGCTCGCATATTCCACTACTATGTGCTTATATTTAAAATATGATCATAAAAATTAGTATACGAGTAGTATACAAATGGCATACTAGCCCTAGCTTCTGGATGTGGAGCCGAAAGCCGACCAGTTCATCCGAGCGCTGAAATTCTCGTGAGGTGACGGTGTCCACCATCTTGGATTGTGATGACACGGCAACCATAATGGATGACGTTGACCTTGACCCTTGACCTTTGATCTTGACCCCAACGGCTATCTTGGATCTGCTATTTTGAATTCCGCCATTTTGTTTTCTAGCACTGTCTGCCCTTTGTAATCGAATACCCCACTCCCTAATGTTTAATTTTGTTACGGCCGCCATCTTGAAAACCGTATTTTTTATGCCAGAAAATTGGGAAAACTTAAAACTCGAAAAAAAAATGTAATTCATAAAATTTTAATTAAATATTATTTAAAAACGCTGTTGCAATTTTCGTTGCGGCCACCATCCTGAAAACCCGTAAATATTATCAGAAATATTCCAGAAAAAATTAAAATTGATCAAAATAATTAAAATTTATATGAAAACACTCCGTCATATTTTATAATTATGTCATGACGGCCATCTTAAAAATCCGTAATTATTTAATTATCGGGAAAAAATTTAAAATTTATAAAAAAAATCAATAAAATTTTAATAAAACATATTTCAAATACGCACTATCATCGTGGAGGTGTTGGTAAAATCTCGGTAAGGGCAAAATAAAAAAAAATTAAAACCGATCCGTCCTCCACGGAAGACTGACCTCCCACCACTAATGCCAAGGTATTGTAGGGCCAGAAATCTTGTGAGCTGTCACAAGAAGGTGGAGAGGAAAGAGAGGATGAAGGACAACAGGGGAAGTTTGGGTTGAAGAGGAAGGGAGTGTAATGCAGGTGGGGGATTCCGTCTTCATTCCTGCGTTACTAACCGTTTGAAGTATATTGGCAGGTAGTGTGCGACGAGTAATAGAGCCGATTATAAAGCGTAGTAAAAGTAATAAAGTGGTTCACAGCAAAGAAAGAGAAATAATTAGTAAAGTAATATCAATCTGTGATCAAGGAGCTCGTGAAAAATGCCTTTCGATCCCTATTCACAAAGCAACGGAATGTGCTGCAAATCATACAGATTTAAGCAAAGCAACAGTGATGTGTATTCGGAAGAAACAAATTGTGATGCCAAATGAACCGCATATAACACTAGGGAAAATTAGGTAAGCCATGCCTTTATTACATGTGTAATGTGTATCAGTGATGTTAAAAAAAAAACTAATTATCATCGGTTATGTTAGTGTACAAAATATAACAGACGTGCATATGTTTTTTTTATTATAATATCGCTTCATGTGCAGGCCACGATAAAAAACGCTTGTTTGAGATCGACAGCTTCGATAAACGTGTTGTAAGAGACACAATTCAGAAATTTTATGCGGTTAAAAAAGTAGTTCCTACAGTACGCAAACTGATTCCCGTATTAAAGGAACATATAGGTTGGCAGTGAAGTTCTTCGTCACTCAAGAGATTACTGCGAAGTATGGGCTTCGTCTGGAAACGGTGCGAAGACAGGCAGCGTTTTTTAATCGAAGGAGCTAATATAGTGGCGTGGCGCTTCAAGTACCTCACTCAAATTAGACAGTGTAGGTCTGAAGGTAAGAAAGTGTTTTTTACCTTGAGTCGTGGGTGGATACTAATCTCACATTCCAGAAATGCTGGCAACGCAAAAATGACGTAACGGGAGTAACTAAAGGAAATGCAACCAAGAGGCTAATATTGGTTCCAGATGTGGATTTCTCCCAGGGGAATTATTGATGTAAAAGTCAGCTACGATAGTCGGGGATTATTACGGGGAAATGAATGCTACGAATTTCGAAAAATGGTGGACCGAAAGTTTTCAAACAAACTTGCCGCCATCTTATGTTGTAGTAATGGAGAATGCACCATATCATTCCAAACAAGGCGATAAGCCTACTTCTAAATAAGTACAAAAAATGGCTACAATGCATAAGTGTAGAGTCTGATGAAAAAAAATGCTGAACTGTATTAACCAAGGGGAACATATTTCCTGTTGGTCAACTTTAAAAAAAAATGCAGGACATTATATCATTAGACTCCCACCATACATGTGTGATTTTAACGCTACTGAATTAGTGTGGGCAAAGATAAAGAGGTGCATTCGGTAATGTAATACCGTGGGAGAGTTTTCCGCGCAAGCACTTCAGACGCACACACTTGATGCTGTTAACTCCGTAACAAAGGATGACTGGGTATGCTACTGCAATCATGTTGAGAAATTTGAAGATGAATACTGGAAGAGGGATTGCATAATAATCATGGCAATGGATCAGTTCTTAATAAATTTACAAGATGACAGTGACGATGACGAATTACTTTAATCAACAAGTAACAGAGTAACGGACAACAGTGGTGAGAATAGTGATACTGACAGTTCTACATCGTGTTTCGCTCAACCTTTGTAAGAGCTGGTATTTTTTCTTTAACTTATCCAGATTTGGTAATATGTTGTGTTTCCATATCGCCTCGTTTCGTATGACCGAGAGGTGCCATGTGTTCAGTGTAACAACATGCCATTATTCCTATTTTTACGTTTTCACAGATACACAATTAAATGTTGCGTTTTCACTACTGCGCTGTATATTTTTAGAACGCCTAATATACAGCCGGGTCGGGTCGTGCCGAGTACCGCGTGAGTTCCCCCACCACCGCTTCGTTCTACCGATCCGTGCCAAGCAATGTTTGTTGTCGGAACTATGAGATGCAGCTCGCTACTTTCGTGGTCCCTACAGTATATATCGCCAGCTAGTATGACGTCACTTCCGCCATCTTGTTTTCGTCTGCTAGAGTGTGATAGCGCCATGTTAGTTTGTTTTTTACCTGCTAGAGTGCAGTATTTATTTATTATTACTGTGGTGCCCCGCCATCTTCAAATTTGGACGCCATATTGGAAATTCGTAATTATTTAGCTAAACATTCAGGAAAAATTCCAAAATTAATTTCAAAATAACTCATTAATATTATAATTGATTCGATTGGTTCCTGTCCTTGGTTCGATACTTGATCGATAAAAAAATTAAATTTTAGACAAAAACTAATTACTTAATAAATCATGTTCCAAGTCCAAAAATATATTTAAGTTTCTCATATACCAGCCTTCTACAAGCCGATATGTCCGTCATATTGAAAATCTGTATTTTTTGAACTAATAATTTGGAAAAAATTCCAAAATTCATAAAATAAAAAAAAACACTTATTAAACTAATGATTGACGCGATAGATTTCCATCAAATAAACAATTTCTTATTATATTTTGTGATTCATTGTGAGTAAAGTGGCTGTGGGATCGCAAAACGGGCTAGAAACAGTTGAATCGTTCAGGAGAAAAAAATTAAGTCTATTTGTCCTACTTTTTCAGGAGAAACACAAAAAATGGTCTCCTGAACTATCCGGTTTCGGTCTGTGTCAACTACCGTCTGTAGACTGCTTGGAAACAAAATACACCATAAAGGTTTCTGCAAGAGAGCTATTTAAAAAATAATTATTATTCCTCTCTTTATGCGCTAGCTGTTGTCAAGCATCATTTGACTCTCGTTAACAATTTAATGGTAAACTTTAATTGCGCACATGAATCAAGATCACAAAATTTTCACAAGTGTTTGTCATAGGTCTGTCTACATGAGTTTTTCCTATACTGGTTGTTTGGATAAACGTAAAACCTATATCTGTGTTGCTACACAAAGTTATAGAATCATTTATGAATACCTTCATTCACTCACCAAAAACCATTACGAAATATTTAAAGGAATGATGCCTCTTCGCTTCCTACTTTGTCTTTAACTCAGTCCATTACCCAGAGTGTAACGTGACGTCCCCTAAATTTTACACCACACCCAGTAGCTGGAGATAGTTCCTTTCAAGTCAGCGTTTTGTTTGGTTAAATACGACTAGGTGTTAACTTTGAAATGCCATAAAAATGGACTTGGTCATTACAGATGTTTGTACATTTGTAAATTTATATGAAAACAACTGTATCACTAAATAATAATTTATCTATACATGAAAACATTAACATAGTTATTGTAAAATTATTTAAAAAATATATTTATTTACTCTTAAATCACTTAAGTTACATCGTGTTAAACAATGGATAAGCTATACTTTGAGACACTTGTACATCGGAAAAAGACTTTGTGCCAACCTATTACTAAAAAAAAATGCAAATGCTTTTAACTCATTAGTCGGATACACTTAGTTCAAATGAACGTAGTAAATGTTCTTGTTGACCCACAAAGAAAAAAAACTTATTTCGTTACTAAAAGTAGACTGGTAATAAAATATGAGTTCCACCGGATAAATAGTTTTTTTTTTTTTAAGTTAAAGATAACTTAACATTCAAAGCTACCCGCGCAATAAATCGTCTACTGCTATCATCACTAACCATAACTTAAGATTGGGCAATGTGGCTGAAACAAATTGTAAATATTACAATATTTATGCGCAAAGAAGCAGCATGTCTTTAATGTATGTTTGGAATCACGGTGGAAAAAATAAATAAAATTTAACTATGACCGCGGGACGCATGGATATACTTTTACGAGGGAAGTATTTCCCGTCCGGCAGCCAGGCATGCATATTTCATGTCGCGGAACAGACCGCACGGAACTAAAAATACATCGACCGTCCCGTGGGGGTGGACCGAGTAACATCTCCAGTCGCTGGCGGCGCAGAGCTCGCGGGGCAGAGCGATGCAGACACAGCGTGGCGTCTGCGCAGTCGCGGAGTTCCGGAGCTCGAGCAGGGATCACGGCTCAGGAACAGTGATGCCAACTTCCGAGTTTTCCCCCCAAATAAAGGGGGAACCAAGCTGTAAAGGGATTTTTTTAGGGGGTACATTTATTTAGAGGGATTCATTAGGGGTATTTATTTAGCGGGTACATTATTTAAGAAATTTTTTTTTGAGGGCGTGAAATTAAAGTGTATATCATGAAAAAAACAAGTGAAAAAAGAACATCAGCACAAGTGGCGCTGGTGGTTGATTTTCGCACTACGAACAACAACATCTTGCTTGTCAAGCATCAAGAGCAACGAATTCCGTTTTCACTTTTACCGCTTTTACTGTTAGACGTTTTCACATTGTCAGTTGTCACGTTGAGGTTGTATCCGTTAGTTTGTTGTCTACTCGCGAGTTTTATTGGATTGCAAAGTAAGTCGTTTTATTTCATTGTTATTTTGATTAATATTTTTGGTTCATAAATTAATGTGTGTAAATGTGTAAAATGCACCCACATAAATGCAAAAGCTATTTTATACTACTTGAGTGTATTTTTATTTTATATTTCAAATTACCTCTCAAACAGGGTGTACAATGAAAACTTTAGGGGATTTTAATCGACATCTAGGGGGATTTGAAGTTGGTCCTAGGGGGGAAACTCTGTAGGAGTTGGCATCACTGGCCAGGAAGTGACGGCAGAGAGCATGCTGTGACGTAGTTGTATTCATTGTCCACCCCAACATCGCCATAGTGTAGCTTTTTTTTTTTTTGTAAATGGAACAGAAATGTTCATGAAAAATTACAGATATTTTATACATCTACATGAAAACAACTGTGTCACTACAAGAAAAATTATTTTTCGCAGTAATACTGCGTTTAGATTCTTACCAGGGAATTTATGCTTTGTGTTGTCCCATTACCATCAGTTGTTAACGTTATTTGTAAACCGTTCTCTGAATAGCTTTCCAGTATTAACTGTGCACATTAATAAGCACAATGGAACAGAATTATTAAAGTCCAGTTATAGAACACTCGACTATTAGTTCAATGATTTGAAAAGAAAGATCAGTTAAAATATAAAATTATGCACTGATTTTCGTAAGAAACACTCATTATAAACTCAAACGAAACCTATGTCATATAAGCAAAAATATTCATAGCCATTTGTTGCACAATGCTACAATATATGTCTTGTAGTATTACAAACTATTTCTTAGCAACTGGTTTTCAAAGGAATCTTTTGTGAAAGTACATCTTTTTTTCTGTGTGTATGTGCATTTTGCAATAGCCCAAATATTGCGCGAATGGTGTTTCACAATGCCTGAAGATGGTTAATTAAAATTAGTTAGAACTCCAGTCCTTTAGCATAGTCACTTCCAAAATATTTAGTTTTTTTAAACTGTTTCCACTATGTAAACTCTCCACTTCATCCAAAGTCTCGGGAGTCCCGCACACATGGCGTAGGAACCACAGGGGGGAAGGGGGTTAAATTACGACTGGGGAAGGGACTTTATGTTTGTAGTACAATACTTGGGCGGTTTGTTGCTCTAGACATTTATACAGCAAGATAAAAAAAAATGGAAACGACTATTTACCACCACGGCATTGTCAGCGACACAAACCATTTCAAAGTTATCTCCGAAAGAAAATTCGACATGAAACACCATTAAAGGACGACAAGCAAAAAGTGATTTATTACGATATTGTGCATATTACATACTTTGGGCATTAAATTATTTTTTATTTATTTAATATAGACCGCATTATAAAAATTTGAAATAAAATTTTCCTGTTTCCAATTCCGCTACCTATAACGTAATTGCAATTATTAGATCTAACGGCAATATTAATTAAATTTTTCTAGCATAACACACACTCAGGGTGCCACAACTTAAAAAGTTTATTTTAGCTCGCAAATACAGCATGTTACATCAGCAGTCTAAAAGGCACGATTCTTCCTAAATATAGGCGACAGCTATCAAGTTAATGAGGATATCGGTTTATTTTAACTCCAAGGAGATTTTCTGAATGGCAGGATCTGTTGTGGTGGCTCGACCTTACTTGCAGCTACAAAGCCTCTCTTGTTCTTGCGTTGATCTAACCGTCTCACCGACACAGAGGTCATTAGAATGAAAAAAAAAAAGAGTTGAATGTTGCTTGAATGATTTATTGCAAATGATGACAATCACCGTGCAACGTATAAAAGGGCAATTGAAACGCAACTGATATAAAAAAAAAGGTCACTGTATTTCCTCAACGTAAATTTGATCTAAAGCACGAACTCTGCGACGCAGCACTCGTGCAAGCATGAACGTGGAAGGCTGAACTCTTGGACGGCCTGGCACAGTCGTGAGAGGAGCCGGGACGGCTGCTCGGCACGCGAGAATGTGCCGCAATCTCAGTCCGTCGGAAATAGCCGTTGGAAATAGAACGCTCGCGCTAGTAAATGGCATGATTGACTAACTGACTTAATGGAAGTAAGCGCATATGAAATATTATATGCGTGTGTACACACACACACACACACACATCTTCATGGCTATCTAAACGTAACTTTCTGCAGAGTAAAATCGTGAAACGAAAATGTACAAGCGATACAGTATAAATCTTCGAATACTTCCCTTCTTTTTTTCCCCATAACATTTATGCCAGAGATAATAGTGCTGTGATCACATTTAAATGTAAAATAGCAATATTGGTTGTAACTAATATATTTTATTGGCTACACTTTTTCCTTCAATTGAAGCCATATTTTAGTGTAACTATTGTGGATACTTCTTGAAAGTCTGTCTGTCGGACGGTTTCGAAAACTTGTTGGGTAGAAGTTCCTCCCGTGTTCCAGACGTAGCGCTAGGCTCGCTTGTCGCTTCTGCGCTCCAGGCATGTACGTGACGTATCAGGATGGTGCCCCGTCCCAATCTGCACTCTCCCTCTCGCGTTTGGCTCGCTCTTCAACTGAGATGTTCGTCCTTGGCTGTGCCCTGTCTGACTGCTGTTGAAACATCTTTTTTCAGATCTCTCAATTATGTTTACAAACCATTTCTATATATAAAAAAGGGTATTGCAGAGCAATATACAATTTAATTTAGTAATCAAACCCCATTTCAATTCGCCAGGTACCTATTCACGTTAATTTTGACTAATAGTATTTTTTTAAACAGTGTATTTATTATTTACCTTAGGCCAAAAATATAGAAAAATGTTTTAACCTTAAATTGTTCTTATGCTTAGAAAAAGAAAATTGCTATAATAAAACGTATTGGGCTATATTTAAAAAAATTAATAAACACGCTTTTATCAGTTACACACAAAAAAATTGAAGAGTTCCTGACTCCATCATCAGATTAGTTCGATAGTACCAAATTATGGTATTGTCATCCGGATGACATAAACTTGCAAAGTTTCAAATCGATACGATACTTAAAATTTGGTTAAAAATGGAATAACAAGATTTGTTTACATAGTTCATTAGTTAGTTACAAGTGAAGCTAATAAAAGCGAGTTGAAAAAAAAGTACACGAGATCAGGAACTGATTTTTTTAGGGGGGGGGGGGGGAGCCAGCCCTTACGATAAAGGGGGGGGGGGGGAAGTGGAGGGGAGGCAGCCTGCCCAGGTGACAGGTTATGTTAGAGGGGGCGCAGGATAGGCCGACGAATTTTTTTTTGTAGACTGCAAAAAAGGGTGAAATGAAAGGCAAACAGCAATACGTTATTATTAGAGACCTGAAAAATTCGCGGATTCATTTCGTGAAATGCTACAATTCAAATAATTATACCTTAGTGCTGCTTGTGCCGTTGGTTCACTGTTAATCTGGAGTAATAAGGGCCAATTAGAGACCCTCACTCATAGAAGTGTTGAATCACAGGCTACCCAGTCGAGACGACTCACAAGTCAACAGCCAATGAACAGTTGGCATTTGCCCGAGTGTGTAGAGGATAGTGGAGTCTATCCTGGAGGTCATTTAACCCGCGAATTTTTCCGGTCTTTAGTTTTTATACAATATCTGCTGAAATTTTGTATTTTATGTTTTCATTATCAGTGATCATGTATTCAGTGGAGATGGTTATTTTCTCAGTTTGCGTGCCTGCTGGGGCTGGACACGGCAGTGGCAGGTCGCTCGTAGTTCGGACATGAAACCCGCACATCCGCCGGATGCGGGTACGTCACTGTAACCGCTGTCTACTCAAGATTTTTATCCGATTTAGAACTTGGTATTTTGGTCACCAGTACGTATTAAAAAAAAAAAAAAAAAAAAACACCAGGAGCTGAAAACAGGAAGAGAGCTCGAGCAAGGGAAAACCTAAGTTCAGCAAATTTCGTCATTAATTTTGCATATAATGTACACGGATGCAAAGCAAATCATGCCTGGCACATTGTCTCTCACTCTCCCTTTCACCTTCTCTTCATCGAGATAGCCCACTCTGTGACGTCACGAGTAGGCGAGAGTGCGCGAGAGAGTGCTTTCATGGCAAACTAAGGCACGACCCTAAGTACTCGCGGGTACCGGTGCTAATATAACAGGTATCACTAAGTTACGTCTATTCTCCGTTCACTCTTAGCTGAGTTCTGAAATAAACCAACACCGCCGTATCACTGCACCGCGTCAGAAAGTGATAGGCTGAATTCATCTTGCGCGCCAAGCACTAGTTGCAACACACACACTTCAGTACAGTCGGTGCTAATAAAATAACGGAGACGTAATATAACAGGAAGCACCGTAGCACTTTGTTCAGCGTAGGTGGTTCATTTGCGAAGAAAAAACTATGCACTTTACGCCTAATAACCGTCTTCACAAAATCATCACAAGTTTTGATAACAGGATACTCACGTTTCCTTTTCTTCCCGAAAGATGTTAATGTCCCGGTGTCCTGTAATTCTTTCCTTGCACGAAGCACACTGCTCTTCGAAACACCCGTAAATTCCGCAGTTAAACTCGCTATATCGTGCACACGACAATCCGGATATTTGTCTGAAAATGTTTTAAAAACATTCAACACAATAGTTTTCTGTGCACTTTTCAAAGGTTTTCCCGTTCTGTGTTTTACAAAACTCGGTCCGACGTCAGCCATAACAAACCGTGCGCGCGCGAATCCGAAATGCAACTTTTGCGCCGGGCATCAACTGTACACTGTACAGTACCTTTTGTCTATGCCACCGTACACACGGCGTCTGCTAACGTAAGTAAATACTTGCTGACACATTAAACTGTATTGTAAATTAATGGTGAAACGCTATAATGCTATATATCAACAATTGTTATAAAAAAGGCAGTGTAAAAGTACTTACAAATGGTACGTAACCAAGGGACTATTTCTTGCGCACGAATAATGTGCGCGGCGGCCGGCAGCCAATGAGAATGTTTGTTTACAAGAGGCTTTGTTTATTCCAAAACTCAGGTAACAGTGAACGGAGAATAGAAGTTGAACTCGGGTGATATCACAGGCCCTCGGCGTTGTCTCAAAGGGCTTATCTTTCCGCTGACGGCGAGGGTAATCAGATGCGGTGACACACCAGGATATCAGGCCATTCATGCGCCACGGCCTACAGTAGGGAACCGTCCAACATTTGCCTGAGTGATTTCGCGAAACCATAAACAACCGAAACCAGGACGACCGACCAGTCCAGTGATCCGCATGTGCTAAAATTAAAATAATGTAGAGCACATTCAAATGCGAAAAAAAAAATTACATCGTTAAATTATGTTAATAAATAATATCGCATGCTTTCGCGGCCATTGTCTGGAGGTTTTTTTTTTTTTTTTGGCTTCTTTTGGGTTATGGCCGTGTCGAAGGGGAAGATTACACCGACGTTTCGGTCGAAGTTTCAGTCGCCATCATCAGCGTATCAGTTACCTACCGATGTTATTGCAAGTTCTTCTGCCTTTAAATACTTTAGTCTAAGAGGGGATTGTTTCCCGATTTGCTGATTGGCCCGCAGCTGCTGCCAATCGGGAAAACACTCCCCTGTCAGGCGAGAGTATTAAAAGGCAGGATAACTTGCGATGACCTCAGAAGGTAACTGCTCCCTGATGATGGCGATGGCAACGTCAACCGAAACGTCTGTGATATCATCTCCTTTGATGCGGCTACAACCTAGAAGGCAAGTAACTCTAAAAATAATGTGTTTTTCTAACCCAATTTTATATAATATTAGTGTTATTGGGGAAATAATTCATATTTAAAATCACATACAATTGCAAAATTTTAACATTTTAATTTTTTTTTAATTTTCTGTTCTTTAAGGTGAACTTGGCTAAAAATGTAAAAACTACTGCCATTTAGCCAATGGAATGATCGTTTTTATTCACACAGTACAAAAACAGGAAAAATATTTTTAATTGAATGTTACGTAAGTTATACAGAAAATATGCACACGAAACAGATCAAAACTGTCGTTGATGCAAATCTTTCTGCTAAAGATGTTTACAAACTAAACCAATCTTTTTTAAACATAAAAAATAATCTGGAATGTATTAAACAGAGGGAAAAAGTTTGTTTGATAAAAACGAATAATTGTTTGTATATTGCGAAACAAATAATGTTTCTCTGCAACAACATATGTATTTCATTGGTCTAAGCAAATTGTACGTGTAACAAAATTTATTTTGTTTACCTAACGAAATATGCAGTTCGTTTAGATGACCAAATATTTTTGTTATGTCAATAAAATACATCCTACTACCAAATATTTGTTTAATGAACTCTAGACATTTGTTTATTTAGTAAACAAACAAATATATTGTTCATGCAAACAAATCTATCTTTCGGTGGACGCCCTCAAATCTGGCCTTATGTAACATGCTAACATTTCCTAGTATTCAGTTATTGTAAATAATTATTTTCCTAGACATACGCCATAAATAGCTTAAAATTAAAATCATATAACATATAACTTTATCCCATAATATTTATAAACACATTTATTTCGTTTTACATATGGCGATAGAGCATATAAATATATGGAGGTAAAATGTTAGCGACAAATCATAAAATCTTTATGTAGAACATAATAAATATATTGGGATAAAATGTTAGCAGAAAACCATGAAATCGCTTTGTACGGCCATTGAAACAAAATGTTAAAAAATTGAAGTATCAAAACATAGCGTCTGATACCAAATAAAGGTTTAAATGTATTATTTATAAGAAACATGAGATAAATTAAGTCAATCAAACGTAAGCCTAGCCTATAAATATTACTAAACGATACACATAAGATGCGCATAAAAAGTTCTCAAAAAGTTTTTTGTGTGTTTTTCAATATAAAAATAGATTATTACAGAACTCTTCAAATTTTAAGCAGATATATATTTATTACTGAACTGTCTTTTCATCAGTATCTCATAAATAACTCTTTTCTACACGCACCTTAAAAAATGCCATTATTCTAGTTGATTTGCAGTTACAGTGAAATTATACATCTTATGAAAACAAATATTAAAACAAAAGTTTTAATCTTACGATAAACTGCTTGAATCAATCTCGATATAATTATTATTGGTAAAAAAATCTCAGTCTGTTCTTACGGCACACGCGTCAGTGCATATGGAATGAATATGTATGTTTATGAAAAATGTTTATAAACTTATAAAAAATATCATCCCAACATACGTAAATTATTCTCTGAAGTTGCTCCCCTTGTCAAATATATACTTTCATAAACACATATCGTGCTTTACGGATAATATATATACACGCAAGAATTAAGTACACATATTAACCGGTTTACATTTGAAGATTGTTATTACGACACATAGAAAACTCGTAAAATTGTATAGATATTTTATCTGCCTAACCATGAACTGGTCTTAAACATAAATATAATCAAGTATTTAATAAAAGTTTGAGAACCACTGTATATAACTATGTGGGTGCTTTACCTGGCCTCGTTGTCAAAGCAGGGAAGATAATTTAGTCGCAACTCAATGGTAAAATTGTCTCTCTTATTTTCTTTTGAAATCAGCGATCTGTGCGGTATTAATCGGAAACCTAACCACCTAAAACTCGTTGAACCTTTCGAATAAAATAAAATGTTGGCAACCTCGATTGTTTTTGGTTGCTCGTCGCTGAGAATATTCACCATAAATGGTTCAGATTATCTATTTTCCAATATGTAATAATCAACACACTATGTTAAAGTACTTTATCTTTTGTTTCAAAACTTAAAAATAAACTGCATAGACACAAAAAAAAGAGTATTGAAAATCATAACTTCAGATAAAATTGCTAAAAAAATACACACGACCATATGTTGGCAAATGTGCACATGACAGCCATGCTTATTTCATAGCTGCCAATATAATTCAACATTGTGGAAAAAATTTATTTCAAAGTTTAATATTTTGCAATCATTACTCAATACGCCACTCCGTTAATACACCCACCATTCAATAAATTCTGAACTAACAACGTTTATAAATTACTTTTGAAGTGAAACTTCTTTGCAGAGGGGGGGTTACAATTTTCGAGCGTTACGAAAAAACCGATCGCACGAGATTAATAGTTAGGTACATGGGGGGGGGGGGGGGGGGGGACCGGTAAAGGAGGAGGCGACAGGGGAAAAGTAGAAATGACACAGAATACTTGCACACTTGCATTCTTAAGCAATAGCTTAATTTAGCGCTCGCATTTTTGCCATGCACACACACACACACACACACACACACACACACACACATATATATATATATATATATATATATATATATATATATATATATATATATACTTGATAATGCCCGGCATGCGTTGCAATGCCTCAATCAATTTTTTAAACGTATACTAAGCATCTCTCTTTATCTCTCTAATTCTCTATCTCTCTATGTATATCTCTATAACTCTATCTTTCTATTTATATCTCTATCTCTATATATCTTTCTACATATAAATCTCTATATATATTTCTAGCGGACCCGACAGACATTGTCCTGCCCAAATGTACTTTTTGTGAGATATGGATACGGCGGTAAGTATTTCTACGCTGGACATTTTGTATCTTCTCATTATACATACCCCTCCTCTTGGGCACGCCACTGCCGTTACCAAAAACCTTTCCCATGCTTACGCAGAAGGCAACAACAATGGAAAAGCCCGTTGCCATGGAGGCTAATTATCAACAATGCTTAGTTTTTTTGCTTTTAAAGCGTGTTTTTTTAGTTTTTTCTTAACTCAGAATCGAGATAAAATATCCAATTGTGAATCTAAACCATCCTCGAATCCCCGTGAACTCACACAAAAAATTTCATCAAAATCGGTCCAGCCGTCTAGGAGGAGTTCAGTGACATACACACGCACACAAGAAATATATATATAAAGATATATATATATATATGAGTGTGTGTGTATGTAGGTATGTGTGTATGTATGTGTGCGTGTGTATGATCTGCGACCTCAGCCAAACAGAATTATGTTTTCAATACCTAATAATATAATAAGCAAGAAGTTTCACTTCTGTCGCACGTGAACTCCACACACAATATATATTTTTTTTTTAATTTGTCATCATGTTTAAGTCATTTCTATGTTTTCTTTTATATTTAAAACTTGAATTTTGATGGTGGCATTTCTCAATCGCACAGTTTTTTTTGTAGCCATATTTCGGCCATGCAGTTGTTGCGTAACCCTGGCTACGTGGCGAGCCACTGACCTACGGTGGCTAGCTAGGGTGGTGGGGGGGGGGGGGGGGGGGGGGGCACCCACCTGTCGCAAGCCGGCCCACTTGAGCTGGCGCCGAAGCCTCGTCGCGCGGCAGTCCACGCCGGCCTCGGAGCCGCTGTCACACTCGCTCGACTCCATGGCGCACTCGCTCGCCTCCACGGCGCACTCGCTCGCCTACACGGGGTACTCGCTCGCCTCCACGGCGAACTCGCTCGCCTCCGCGGCGCACCCGGGCACTCGCGCAACTCGCCGGCCGGATGGCGGGCCGCGACTGAGTCCGGCCCACACATCGCTAGGTAAATTTAGCCGCTCGTCGAGAGCGCGGCGGGGGGAGGGGGGGGGACCAGATGATCCCCGGGGAGGCTGCGGGAGGAGAGGCGCGCCGCAGTCGGCGACGTGCCGTCAAACACGAGGCTCACACACTCACGTGGCGCGACCGAGTTCCAGAACCACCAGTCTTCAACGGAACCAAGAATTCCTGGTACTTTCGGTACTGAGAAGTTTTTTTTTTTTTAACGGTGCATCAGGCGCTGATTGAAGTACTAATAGTTAATTATGAAATATTAAAAAAGTTTTTAGTGATCAAAAGTAAAAAAAAAAACATTTGTATTACAATTTTCTATTGCGAAGAGTATCTACTAAATTATCCTCAATCTTTAACTTTGGAGGGAAAAAAAATATTTAAACTAATATAGTTTTAACGCATGAAAAATCACAGAATTATTAACTTCAAGTAACATTCCTTCTTTTCATAACAAACTTAAAAGAAAATATATCGCTATATAAATGATACTGGCGCAACATCCACCGGCACTGGCACCGCACACCGGCTCTCCCCTCCCCCGCCTGCAGAGATCCCTCGCCAGAGGAGAGTGTCAGATGAAGTATCCCCAGTGCGCAATAAAAGCTAAATTTTAAGCTGTCGATGTCGAGTCCAGAACGTACCGAAATATCCGGGGATCGATTTTAAATTTCAGGTCCTTTTACTATATCAAAAGTACCGGTGATTCTCGTTACTTTCGGGACCGGGATTTCCCGGTACTCAACCCTAGTGGCGAAGGGTCACTTAACTCGGTGCCCACTGCCACGGGTGCAGATCCTGTTATCTGGGGGGGGGGAGGGGGACAATTGTATGGGGGGCACTGGAATCAAAATGCCTCTCTCTAAGGGAAACCGCTTGCGCTTGCAAAACAGTAACTGTGAAATGAGAAAGATAAGTTATCCCGTAGGAATGCTACAGATTTGCCCATGCATACAGTTATCTACAGATATCTCTTAGGGCCCATATCTTTACGGGTCGATCTCTGACGCCGTGATTATTTTTGTTTTGTTTTTACGTCATTACTTTTCTCTAAGAGCTATTTCCAAATTTAAACTTGATAACTTTTTTTTGCATTTGTTGTTATTCTCTTAGTGTAATATCATGTGTATAAAATCTCACTCAAATGATGACATTTTTTGGAAGACTTGCGCGCCTTTTTTACAACGGTGATGTTGCAATAAGTGAAATAGGTGTTGAAAATATTTGTGGCAGAACAGCAAATGCACATGAGGTATCAGGTAAAAATTCGAGAAATTGCCTTTAAATAAAAGTAATAACAGAAGAACGAAAAAAAAAACTAAAAAAAGTGCCGCTGTGCGTAACCGTGAGACGTAACTCTCAGCGAACGTGGCTGAAGCGTGTGTTCGAAATAGTATTTCACTCCGCGATCGCACCCAGGTAGCTGCACCGCAGCTGGTGACAGGCCGATGGCGAACTCGTCGAATGAGGATACTCGCCACAGCACACCGCCACGAGCAATGCACACAGCAGCTCAACTCAGCTCTTTTAGAGAGCAAAGTTATCTTCAACTTAATAACACCAGGAAAAAATAGTCTCTTTCGTGCTCATCAATTAATCAAATAAATCATTTACTTAAAAAAGCTGCGTGTTTATTCTGACATAGGTCTTATAGAATAAAGATAATATGGAAATTTAAGGCATAGTTACATTTTTATTTTATTTTAAAAAGGGCTAACAGAAATATTTATTTCACTTAGTTATAGCTAAGTTTATGTTTTTAATATCACAACACATTTTATAAACAATTAACCATAATCCTATTATGTAATTATTCTATTATGAACAAAACTGTACGGAGCTAGGGGCATGATCGTCAGGAAGGCACTGGACACACGCCCAACGAAGCGAGGGAATGCCGAATCACTAGACTCGCGTTAGGAAGAACTTATTTGCAATTCCCGGACCAGCAACTCTGCTTCAAGATTTTTCACGATATTTAAAAACTACTCCACCAAAATTATGAGGTGTATTGACAACCTCATGCAAATTCATTCCTCCCTCCAAAAGCTTGAACACTCAATTTTCAACGGACAGTGAATAAAATAATTATAAATCACTTCCGAACTACTTTGCTTATCATTAACACCTGCATGCAACCAATGCATACCAAAGTAATATTTTTTACAGAACCGGAAGAAAAAAAAAAGTTGGCAAGAGATAATTGAATGCTTTTGTTGCAAAGGTTTGTTATAGTGTTATAATTGATATGTCTTCTCATGGATACTCTGAAGGCTGTGATTGCATAGGTGTCGCGCACACAGATATGTCTAGGCGTGGCACAATTAACTAACTGGTTCTGGGCCCGAGTTCTCCTGCGGGTCAGAAGGAGTATTGCTGAAGGGAACTTGTAGGAGCAGGACAGTTGAGAGAGAGAGTTTCTCTGGCACGGCACCTGCGAAGCAGTCGGCAACCCTTGGGCCACGGAGGAAAGAGAAGGCCCTAAACTGCGCGGACCATACATCACGGGCTGACAACAGTATTAGAAGCTCGCTGCCTCCCCCTCTTCCCCGCAGCACCGCGGCTCTCCATCAGCCGAGACAGCGGACGAGAGATTCGCCAGTTCGGGAAGGGACGATGAGGGGGAGTAGGGGGGAGAGATCCCGCGCCGCCGAGATTAATGAGGCCGTCGACAGCCTCGCTGACGATTTGCACACCGGAGCACCCTTCACCCCTCCAAGAGCGCTCGCGGCACTGCAGGTCCTGGCACCGCATTAAAAAGAAATGATTACGTTCTCCAAAGGCTTGACACGATATGCAGCAGCTCAATCATTCCTTTTATAAAAAAAATATATAGAGGAGAACATCCAAGAGTAAAAAACCTTGCCACAGACAAGCAAAATAGATTTATGGCGTCAGCATCATGTGTAACAATCGTAGTATTTTTTCTGTGTCAAAATGAACAACACTTATTTTAAAATTGTAGTAAACGTTTGGTTGGTTAACCTCTGTAACTTCAGGTTAGCTCTAGTCATTAATTTACTTTGTACCAGTCTAATCCTTCTTCAAAAGTGAAAAAAAAGACAAGTAGGCTAATGCAAGACCAAATACAGAATCTTACCTTAAAAATTAGTTTTTAACTTTCATCAAATTCATTGTGATATTTAATGTGGTGTATATAAATTAAAAGATAATTATAATTTTAATATAACGACGAATACTTATGTCTAAATGCATTTTTATTTCTAAAGCACTATTTTATGTATGTTGCTTTACATATTACTTACAAGTTTAAAAAAAATTAACATGCTTGTTTGCATACTATAAATTATCATTATATAAATTTGTTTTATTTTTTAAAATGATAGTCATAATATTATATAGGCCTTGCTTTCAAAAGATACAAGAAGTGGTTTTCTGAGAAATTATTATCTTAATGAAGAGACTCTAATCATACTTGAAATAAGATCAATGTTTGGAAACATTATATTTGGTAATGATTTAAAACAGAAGTGTACAAAGTTCTTTAAATACTGACAAAATAAGAGCATTATAAAATAGACTAGCTAACAGGAAGAGTCTCGCATGCAGGGGTTCTTCGTGGCGTGTCTACTAAAGTGAGCGATTTAGCTCCGTTTTGATCTCAGTATGACTAAATATAAGAGTACTAGTCGAGAAAAGTATTTTTAAGTGCACTCTTATTTCGATGGTCACGTTACCTTTTTTACGGCATGACTGTGACGTAAAAGCAAAATTTTACCTCAAGTATGTTTGAATACATTACCGTGCATGAGCGTGGCCGAAATAGCTTGTGTTGACCCCGAAAGGACCGATTGTCTTAACGCTACCGCACCTCACTGAGCTCTGTGTAGAAGCAATAAGAATTCTACGGCGCAAATTGCATGCACAGTTACGCAACATGTGGGAACAGTGACCTTTTTTTGCAGCGTAAAACGTGGAACTATGGAACTATACATGACATTACGATAAAAGTTAAACATGTCCGTTATTTTATCATATTAAAATTTATAACCTAATTTTTTTTCCACTTATATCAAAAGCAAAGTATATTCGGATAATGGAGTTCATACGAAATATCCTTTAAAATAATTAAACTGGTCCAACCTAGCCTGACCGAAAACACTGCAAAATCTATGCTTTACCGGGTAAATTATTCTCATAATAGGCAAAAAGGTTGGAAATTTCCTCTTATAATTTACAAAGAATATTGTTCAAAACTTACCCTGTTATCTACATAAATTTACGTTAATAATCGTAGACTTACTGGCACTGAGTTTACGTACATTGGACATGAACTTACAATAATCATGTTGGAGAGTTAACAAAACCTCCCATTACTTGTTGAGTTTAGAAAAAACTACTCATCCCTCCATGCGCATGTTTCCTTGTTTACGAAGAAACCCAGAACTCGGAAGAAGGACTATGGCGTAAATTACAATGAGGATATAGTTATGTGGGGATACGAAAAACCTTTCGTTTATTTCAGGCGCATCCTTCGTTGAAAAGTCCGTAAACTCAAAAAATTTCTTACAGCACAGGAGTACGTTTAACTTGTTTACAAAGGACGTATCTCAGGCCAAAATGACCTCTCATAACATAACGAATATCATATCTAGATGTTTGACACCTAGATGGTATTTTTTAAAAAACCGAAATAGAATTTCCCTTTCAAGGAATCACTTTTCGCTATTTTTCGTTTTACAATTATTTGTTATATCAATTATGATTAACTTATTCAGATATTTTTCACGAGCAAGTCTTATAATTTTTAAAAGTTTTTTTTATCTGTTTGCATTCTAATTTTTCTAACATGTTCTAGCCTGTTAGTACTGGTAAAAAATAACTTATCATGTTTATATAAGTATATATCAAATTTCTGTATATTAGCACATATGTATATCATACATGATAAACTCAACAAACAAGGACATCGAAAAAAGTCCAAAGCTACGTTAAATTCTCAGTAGGGTCTTAAAATGTGATGGATAACTTGCACTGCGGCTCTGAAAGAATATTAAAAAAACAAAAAAAAAACAAAGGTACCTAGCGAGAAGTAAAAATCAAATAAAAATTCATACGCGATCCTCAGTCATATAAAAATATTAACTTTTACGTAGGTTTTGAAATTGTATATAGTCTATTTAAGTAAGAAGTCTGTAGTCAACAAACTAAATTATTGTAACATAACATTTAGGCAGTTTTCCCTTCTTAAAACCTTTTAAAGTGTCAGATACTGCTTCGCAATTACCTACTTGAATTTGCAATGACAGCTTTCCTTTTGTTTAATGTTTTTATATTTGAACCAAAACAAAATACTAGTCCTGGGTTTTTTTTATATTTCTTGGTGTATTTGCGACAAAAATTCGCATCTGCGAATCAACAGAGTCTCAGAAGAACTCGTGTTTTTTTTAATAAATGTTTGAGCGCAGAAAAACATGCCGGTTTGATAGCACGCGTATAGTGTGTTTGTATGAGATTTTTTGTGTGTGTGTGAAAATAAATATTATTTAATAATTCAGAACAATAATATAACAGACTTTATTACTGACAAATGTTTTACGTAACCTTGAAATTGAATGAAACAATCCGTGAAACACTTTGTGCAAAACTACATACAACAAAAAAAGATATTCATAATTTCTAACATATAACACAGGGAAATCATTTAAATTAATGATATACAAAATTGAAATAATGTTTAAATACTTCACGACATATTTACCATAAGTATGTTTGGGTGATAATGGTGTGGAAGTTAAGGGTAGGTACATTAAAGAAAATAGTTCTTACACGAAGCCTGAGCCCATACACACTACAACAGGAACAGCTCCAACGGTATTTAAAAACTCACAAAGACAATTTTAATTCTGTTCTCTTTGTTCGGCAAGAAATATTTGTACGAACACAACCAAGATAGTCTCGGACCACGGGATCCACTAGTGTTTTTTTGAGTAAATTGCAGTTCATTAATAAAAATAGAAAAATGTTACTTTCAGGTACAAAAGTTAATGTCAGACGTAGTTAGGGTTTTGTGTTTTTAAGTAATAATAATGTCACTCAGTTGTGAAGTTTGAAACAGTGATATTTACGTCACTATTATTATCCTCATTACTTGAAGTAAGCTTAAAACCATAGGGACTTACGCAGCTGTACTTCACACGTATTATACCAAACCTAATTTTAATATCGTGAACTATCGGCCAAGCTATCTATGTAACTCACTGTCTAATGGTTCTGCTGAACGTCTTTAAGCATACGGATGCTACAGTAGATAGTTAATTTTCATCGATTTTGTAGCACTGTTACCGGCTGCGTGTTATCACAATGGCTGCCGATGTCAGAAGACCGTTTTCAGTTCAAAACGTTCGAAACTTCAAAATTTATAATACTCGAATTTTAAAGGTGCGCTTTGTTTTGTGACTGCACTACTGCGCTGAGGTCACATCGCCAGACGCAAAAAATGCAGAAAACAAACATAAAGACAAGTACCTATAATGATTAAACAAATACATTTTTTTAAATAAATTAAAATATTCCTACTTTCAATAAAACTTTAACGTAAAACAATTCAATAGTCATTAGATAAGTCAAATCAATTTTTTTAGGAGCCAACCTAACACTAGAGCCAACATAAATCCAATAAAAAATTATCGTAATAATTACGGGGAAAGAATTTCAAATATTTTTTTTATATCATCCGTGCGTACAAATTACTCTCTAAATAAATTGAAAAACAAAACATGTATTGAAAGCTAGCACAGTATTTTATGAACGTCAATTTGAATGAAAGAAAAATAAACACGGGTATAGATTTCTCTCTCGCAGTGGCGGATCCAGGATTTTGGTTTGGGAGGGGCTTGACCCAGCTTTATCAAAGCAAACAGTAAAACAATATTGGACCAAGATGCTTTTTGGGGGGGGGGGGGCTTGAGCCCCATAGCCCCCCCCCCTTCTGGATCCGCTACTGCTCTCTCGTCAGTCATGTCAACGACAATTTATGAAAAAGGTCGTTTATAAAAAAACGTTACAGCGTCTATAGAGTGGGTATCTGTTCGTCCGTTGAAGTCACTCTCGTTAGCAATTATCAAAAAGTTTCTGGACAAAGTCCGATGCCGGAAATTTGTTTAAAAACTTGAGATTAACTTACTAGGTTGAATGGTAAAAAGGTCACAATAAAGCAAGTATTGTTGAACAAAGATTTGAACAGATCATAAGCAAGTAATTAGCGTTTAACATTTCATCATAAACAAAAACTGCTTTGTCCCTTCCAAATGGCAAAAGAAGTCGTTCTCCTTTTGTACTAGAATTATTAATCTTGCAAAGACTGTATACCTCCATGGATTAAAGTGAACTATATAGAATAATAACTCTCAAAATCTGGCAAAGACTGTATATCTTCATGATTTAAAGTAAACTATATAGACTAATAACTCTCAAAAGTCCGTTTTTTTAAGTATGACGTCATTGATTTTTAAATTTTGGTCTGATCTGTGATATATGTATAACTTCGGTATAGTATTTGTTTACAGTTACGTTTACGTATATTTATATTACAGTGAACATTTTGTCCTTAATTTGAGACCTTGGTTGATCGATCCAACACGAAAAAAACTACCGTGGAAATGTTATATAAATTGTTAGAAACTTCTTCAAAAATCATTTGTACATATGTAGGAATTGTTCGTCTAAGGTTTGGTTGCACATAACATTTTCTTCTTCGTTTTTTTCCCATAATTACTTTCTAAGGACTATATCTAAAATTTTTACTTGATACCTCATATGTATTTGTTCTGCTGCAAATATTTTCAACCGATGTTCATTTTGTGTAACAGCGTGGGTGTAAAATGTCGCGCAAATCATTATAATTACTATGATAATATAATATATCGAGTTAAAATTTTAGAAGTAGCCCTTAAAAATTAGTAATGCAAAAAAAAATAAAAATTCAATTTGTGAGGCCCAGCCTTGATAATATGGGATTAAAAGTAGCCTACATACTTAGTATTGTGTTAACTACGTCAGTACACTTCACTATAATGTAACTCCGTTTAGTTATCGAACAGCTCTTAAGTAGTAGACATACTAAGCAGATTAAGGATCGTTTTTTTAATTTCTCGACACATTCAACACTACCATCACTAACACATCGCTAGATAGGTACCTCCAAACATAGCTAATCCTCCATCTCCATGACCATTTCTCTCAATGAGAGAACAACGGTTTAGATATTGTATGTAAGTTTATTAAAGGCCTACGTCACACTATACAACTGTTATGGTTTTAAATATTTTTTTTCTGGTTTTACACATTTTTTTCCCTTGGCAATAAAATAAAATCAAAATTTCATATAACATCAAAATTAATTCTTTGCCCTTATTATAGATATTTTAGTGTATACATGGAAGCAATTGTCGATTCTCATCAAAATAATTTTCACCTAATAACATAACACTGCTGAAATATTTGAGAAAATTCCTTTAGTTACGGAGAGGACGTTGCCCTTTCCAGACAAGTGTAAGAAAGTGTTCACTAAGAATTGAAATCGCGATTCGAACCAAAGAAGGAATGTTTGTAATTAGCCTTCTGTGTTCGCGCCCTTAGAATTTAAATACCCGACACGACTTCCATTAAGCTGTCGGAGTTTTGGCGTAACGATGAAAATCTAAACTAAAAAGTAGATTTTTTTTGGTTGTAGTTTCTGACATACCTATTTATCATCATAAAAAAACAAAAATCGTGAAAACTGTATGAATATCAGATCCAGGTTTTAACTACTAGTATTACGTCGCCATGAGAATAATAAGGATCGCGAGCTTTTCGTGGCCATTGTCTGAGGTGAAGAGGTGATCGGCAGATGGTGAAGTTCTCCTGCCAACACCTGCACTCGGGAGACTGTGGCCCATATGGTCACCGACGGCGCGGTGTCTGACACCTGGCCTAGGGCCGCTCTTGAACGACCTGCCGTCCGACGAGAAGTACCCGGGACAGACCCGCGCGTGCCCGCCGAGCTGCCTCCTAGCCTCCCGCCTCATTATACACGTGCCTGCACACCACACGAGCTTACTTTACACACGAGCAAGGACCTTCCACGTGCTACAGATGTTGTCCTCTTACACGATGCGAATTAAATAGCTGAGCATGGAAGAACGGTGGTATTCAAAAACATGTTTCGAAAAACAGTATAATAACATATTTCTTCAACTACGAAAAAAAAAAATACACTTCAACATAAAAACATAACAATACACTTTTACATCACATCTTACAATTTACTTGGGAAAAAAAATTAAAAACTCCGTGTTGTACGAAAGTACATCATTATGACAACCCTGCAGTTTTACAAGAGTTCGTTGATATATTTCACTCGCTTCTGATGTAGGTTGTAGTCTATGGTTCTAAACTTTACGAAGAAAACTTCTGGAGTTTATGTTCCCCAAATGTGTTATTCACTATTTTCGTGTTGTGTTTTACGGACAGGCCTTGACGCGGAATCCAAACAATTACACTTGTTGAAGCAAAAGATCTTCAGTGGTGGCTGGTCCATAAGGAAGCCCCTAAACTCTGCGGTGTGGATACCAGTCTTGAGGATAACATGTGGCGATGTTTGTGACGAGAGAGTTATGATGCCTGGTGTTTTTTTTTCTCGCGTGGAACTTCTGTGCCATCGACTTATTAGTTATGCCTGGCTTGGGGGGGGGGGGGTTGTGATGTGCAGAAGGGGAGCTGTTAGTGAGAACTGATTTTCACTGAAATGATTCGTAATCCGTGGTTGTACGCGGGGATAACGGGGCGGTACGGAACACTTTGGCGCGTACGCCCACGTGGCGGCTCCGTACGATAATTACCACAGCTGGAAGCGGAGTTGTCGGACTGTGGGGCTGATCGGCACGAGAAAGGCACGAATGACTTGGCGAGCTGTTTTACGCCCTGCTGGCCATATTTTGGATGTGCGTGTGCTGCCATGCCATGGTCCACTTGCGCCCCTGGGATGCGAGCATCCGTGGCCCACGCAATTGTGATTCCCTGGAGAGCGAGCGTCACTTCGTGAAGGACACTGCGGTCGACTCCCCAGCGAGCGAATTAGTCCAGAAGAAGGTCAAGTCCAGAAGAAGGCCAATCCCGAGTTGGGCGCGCGCTCGTAGAAGGCGAGCCACTTCACCGGAAGCCAGAATAGTAACGGCAAGATGTATCAGCTGCGTATCTGTAATGCATGGTGCTTCTGCGACATACAGGATAAACAACAGCTGGCTCATCGGGGAGCCTGTGGTACTCCTGCTTGACGGTCGATGAAGTCTCACCAGCGCGCACTTGTTAGAAGTTCTGGTATTCCGATGACTATTCAGAATGTTGACGAGTGTCACCGATACACTAAAAAGTGTGTAGTTTGCTGAGCAAAGGCCGGGTGTCTCGTACCAAGTCGAACGATTTTGCCAGATCTGGAGGAACTAGTATGGTGTGCGCATGCCTGCTGTAGCTGGTTGTAACATTGTCGACGATGAGGACGACTCGTTCATGGCGGAATTGCGTTCCAGAAAACTAAACTTGGTGTTCCGTTAGTGGGTTAAGTACGTTGGCTGTCAATCTTAAATGCGAAAAGACATCTTGTTCAGTAACTTTAAACAACGCCGACAGAAGCAAGATGGTATTTCAGCAGTGTTTTGTGTCGAACAATAATGACGATGGCGAGGTAAAAAGGATAGCATACTGTTCACAGGGATGAAAGCTACAACCCCAACCTGAACATTTCCGAAACTTACCAAAGTAAAAGGTTAGGTTCAGTCATAATAATAAATAATTGTAGTTTATTTTTTTCCGGGACGGTAGGTTAGGTTATCGTAACTAAAATGGAAGGTTGGTTAGGTTAAGATAGTACTACTTAAAACACTCTATGGCCGTAAAATATATAAATCCTTGCAATATGGTGTTTTTTTCTCGAACGATTGGCAAACTTCAGAAAACTTCAGAATTGTTCGGGTGTGGTTCTCATCCCTGTGAAATGTACGCTTCCCAGGTAAAAACGTGACTTCAACTACGTCACATCATGCCGTCTCCTGACAATTCCTATCTCCATGATCCGTACCTTTATTTAATAATATAATTATATGCTAAACATGTTCAGGTTGAAATTTCCTTTTATTGGTAAAAAAATAACCTAAAAAGTTTCCGTATATAAATAAGATCATATTGGGACAATATAAAATGTTATGAAACACAGAGGATTATAAATAATAAATAAAACATTGAAGAAAACAAATTACATATATAAACTAAAAGTTGTTTTAAGGAATTTGAAACACATAATTCCTTGAATGAAGGAATGAAATTAGTTATATCATTTTGCGATGCATTATGTTAATACATGAAATAAATAATATTGTAAGAAAGAAAAAAAAAAACGAGTTATATTTGTCTATGCTATTGACCCTACAGTGAATAATTTTGCCGTTTTCTAAAGATTACTTAAAGAAAGTTTGCGTGTAAATTTCTGATTTGTTTTCATAGATTAGTGTGTATGTAATATTTTTGTTTACAAGCAGTTTTATAAAATGTGCACTTAACGTTTGCGGGAAAATTTTCAAGTTATTGTAAACATGTTTAAAGATATTTCACGATATTCGCCTCCACTTGAGTAAGCGTGAGTAAACTTATTAATATTCATAGTTTAAAGTTTCGTAACTGAGCTGCTGCTGACCTGTGTCAAGCAATATAACCTAAAAAAAAAAAAAGTATTGCTGGTAATGTGCCGGTAGCCTACAACTCACGTAGTTTCGGTTCCCTACCACGTTCGTGCAACTTCGGATTCCTCTCAAAAATTGAAATTAAAAAAATCGAAGGGTTAGGTTAGGTTAGGTTAGGTCAGTCACAACATGCTTGTTTTCATTGGAAACTTCTGATTTAGTGGCTGAAGTGGCGTTAATACCAAAACGCAAAACTTCGGAAATCTTCGGAAATTCTTGCAGGGAACCGAAACTACGTGAGTTGTAGGCTTCCCGGTAATGTGCATGAACACATTGCTGATACACAACTGTAGATTAATGTCAAGTGACTCTGTGGCGCGCCAGTTTATGTTGGTTTAAGAGCTGGGAACACAATTGGAAAAAAATAACAATAACAAGTAACAGTAGGTCGCGCGCAAAAAATTTGCCCGCCATGTTTTCGAACCTACTGGTTTCGAACAGGACGGTCGTGAGCATGGGGGACAGGTCGTGCGCATAGAAGAGAAATTAATATATTTTATTTCTGTTACGGACGCATGGTGAAATAGTGAATGATAGTAGTTTATGATGCCACTTTGGCAAGAAATTGTCCATATATTACAATGTTCAGGTGTAAATTCATGCTTTAAAAATTATTTAAAACTATTACTTATAAACAATCACTAGAAATTAATGTAAATAAGAAGTAAAATTTTTCATGGTTAGAATGGTTAAAAACTAAATGTTACATAACCCAAAAATTATTTATATGTTAAAACAAATTATGTTCACAAATTTCCTGTCAGATATAGATACAGATGCCGGATACATCGCGAAATTTCATTAGCTAAAATTCACAGTGATCTTTCAATTGTGAACCCACTTCACACGGGTCATGTGCGTGACCTAATGTGCACTCGCTTAGTGTTTTTTTTTATCGTGAACCCACCCTTAGGGTCGGACCCACGACTGTTGTGGAACGAGCGTGCTGCCAGCAGCCGAGGAACCCTCACAACCCTCGGAACATGGGCCGCCATGTTGCCAATTCACAGCACTGGCTCCGGAGAAATCTTTTAACTTGATGTAACTGTACTTAACCTTTAGACACTTAGTAAAATATACCCATCCGAAACGTAAACAACACTTCTAGTATGTCAAGATGGGTTTGTTTCAGTATAAGTCGGGGATGTTTTTAAACAAAAATAGGTTTTCTAGGAAAGAATTGAAGGTTTGTAGACATGCATAAGTACTGAGTACTTTTGACGTTACGAACAGGCAAAATTGCAGATAAGACATTTGTCTAAAAGTTAAATAACGAAACCCGACATAACAACCGTACTCAGTGTACTAGCCGACTATTGAATTTCGGTTCAACCATTTGGCGACACGAATGACAACCTATTTTACATTAAAAAAAACATTAAAATTGTTCCGTTTACATTACGGCACATTTTATGATAGGAAAAATAAATTGCGTTATTTTTAAACATTCTGTATGTAATGGTCATGTATAAAATGGGAGAGATTTTCTTTTACATTTGAATTGAAATACATTGATAAATTCCTAGCACCATAGTTTATTAGTAGGCGAATATTTTTAATACTAGTACATGTAGCAGGTACAATACCTTTACAGTGTATTTCAAAAATAAACTTTAATAACATTTTAAGTAGTCCTGTATCCATTTTGTGCTTTTTTTCACTATCTAAAGACAAAACTATGAGCATTGCTTCTAATATTTAATGTCAGTACTATTTTTTTAACATAAACTGTTAAATAAAGGTTATATAACAATAATAAACATTTTTGTTAACACACAAAATGTAAGCTACGTCCGATGATAAGCGAATTCAAATGCTGGTATTAGGATGCAACTGTTTTTAGACTACCATCACTCCATATGTGGGATTGTAGACCCTTCCATTCAATGAAGTTCCACAAAAAAAGTTCTGTTCGATAACTTAGTAGTTACATATATAACGTTAAAGTGAACCAACTTAAGCAATGGTGACGACAAACTGGCTTTAAAAGAAACTATAAAACCTAATCATTCACGGCTTGTCTACACCACCGCAGCAACAAGCTTTGTATCACGTCGACATTATTCAATAAGTCTGTTCGTTTCGAAGTAATGACGTCATATATATTGGCCTGAAGAAAGTAAGAACTGTCTAGCTAGTCAGACCTACTAAGTCAGTCATAAGCAATGAGTGTGCGCATTCAGAACAATGCAAACAATTTTCTAAAAAAAGGATAAAATTTTTTAGAACTTCATGTCATGATTTATAACTACTTGTTAACCTTTGGCTGAAAACTGAATATTCGATTGAGACAAACTGTTTTAAATTATCCAATCCCGGCAATTGCATAAAGCTAGTGGCAGTATTTTTATCAAAAGTAATTTTGGTTCAATTTTTATCATTGGTTCCTGACATGAATCAAACAAAATTTGGACTGGATATTCAGCACTAGTTGGAATTTAGAGCACCGTAAAATAAAATTTTATGCACATCATAAAAAACATCATGCGAAAATAGTATGTTTAAGTGAAGACTGACAAGAAAAAGAAGTTTCAACTATGCTTATACAGTTTTAAATGTACGTAGTTTATTTTAACCAACTAGTGACATTACCTCTTCCTTCTCCGAGGGAGGAAAGTCAAACCCCGGGCACATTTTCCACCACAACCCGACCTTTTGGATCGTAAACACTCTAAATCGAAAAGGCCGTTATTTTGAATTTTTTTTTAATTTTGGGTTTTTTTACCCTCCCCCCCCCCCCCCCCCCCAGGGGCAGAGTCGACCCCGGGGAAAATTCCTACAATGCCCCGACTTCATGGGTACAAAAAAGCATTGGTATTACCCATAGCTCGAAATAAGAGTTTTCCGACCCTCGGCCCCCTTCCACTTTCCCTTAACTCTAAGGTCTTAAGTTATCAAAATATTGTATTGTTAGAGGTTCTTTATATGTATGAGAAATTTCAACACATTCGAACGTCTAAAAGTGGGTAAAAATTGAATGGAAAGATTTTATTACATAGTCCATTCATTCATACATACAGGCCTAGCTAATAAAAGCGTGTTAAAAATAACTCCTATTTTTTTCTATTAGAGAGTTAATATTTCTACTTACACCTTTACGCACAGGAATTCTTAATTCCTTGTAAGGTAACATATGTTCTTTGGTAATTTTTTCCCTAAAAAATTTGCACTTTCCCAAAATATTTCAGGCACATCAATCATTGAAAGTTCTTCAGATTAAATGTTATAATCATGTCCACTACGTAAATTATTAGTTAACAGTACATACATATCACTATGCCATGAACTATTTAGTTAAAAACACTTGCCATTACTACTACTTTCTTCGGGCACACAATTTCCAACTGCTCCAACCCTTTCACTGTCTGAAAGAACGTCAGTTGTAATATATTTACAAATAGTTCCAATAATTAACATTCAGTCAGGGTCCATGAGTACTTATGTTTACGAGTATCGGTTACTGTGGTTTTATCTGTTGGGTAACTGTTTATTTTGCGAAATTGCAGCCAGCAAATAAAGAATTGTGGCTGGATAAACTAAGTAGGAGAAAAGTATTTTGAAGAAAAAAATCACTTCAGTTACACACATATTACTATAAAGTTAAAAGCACGTTATCATTATTAATTATGTGCAGACGAACCCTCTTTTAATGCACTTTCTCGCTAACACTATCCAGAAGTACTAATTACCCCAACTGCCTATCAAGATCTCTATCTGGAGTATCTCTCAGTCCACAACTAACAGTAACAACTTCAATCTCAGGAACAAAGATATGTGGAAGAGCAAGTCTGTGCTGTCAAATTGCTTAACAATAAATCTAAGTGCGTACTGTGTGGGATACTCTAGTAAACACTGGGTTGGGTTCTTGGGTTAACGGGACAACCCAAGCAATTAAAGTTGAGACCATTCTCAGTGTTGCGAGCTGATGCGCACTACCAGGTGTGCTGGCTTGTTCAATGTCAGCTTGTGCTGGCTAAAAACATTTTCATAACTTGCTTATGGATTGGTTATGTTAAGAAAGTACGCAATTGAATACATGAAAATTCAATGTAAAAATCAATAAAGCATTCGATCAGATAAATAATTCACTCGTGCTTATATTATCTGTCAAAGCCAAATGTAATCACAAAATTGTGCCATGAAAAACACTGGATGTGTTTATTTTTCAGGAATAACGTTGCAGCATGCAGAGGCCGACAGGCATTCCTGCGCCGAAGCATTTTAAGGCGTCAAGATTACAAACGTTTTCGAGGGTAGAAATCACTCGAGCGCGCTGTCCAGTGACGAAAGGAAGACAGCCACCGTCGCATATACCACAACCATCGTGCATTCCAGCTAGACAATCATCTCAAATTCCACCACCGTCGCGCATTCCACCACCATTGTGCATTCCTCCATCTACACGCATTCCACAATCATCTCGCATTTCACACCCAACTTTCAGGCAACTACTATCAAGCATTCCACCATCATCGCGCATTCCACCACCATCGCGAATTCCACCGCCAACGCGCATTCCACCACCATCGCGCATTCCACCACCATCGTGTATTCCACCTCCAAGGTGCATCCCACCGTCAACACGCATTATACAACCATCGCGCGCTTCAGCCCCAACTGCCAAGCAACCACTATCGAGGATTACGACAGCCAAATGCGTGCCACCCGCACCCAGGAGACCGCAACCCCGATGCACTCCGGGAGCGCCGGCGGCGGCACTGCGCATATCGCCCCCCAGGCGCTTCCCCAGGCCGCCGCCGCTGCCCACGCCGCCGCCGAGCCCCGACGCCTCGCCGCGCGCCCTCCGGCCCGAGGACCTGCGGCGGTCCCGGCTGCAGCCCGTATCCCGGGCGCCGCCGGCCGAGTTCACGCTGTCCCAGCGGCGCCGCACGCACCGGGTCGACTGGCGCGCCATGCTGGACCGCTACCAGCTGCCCTCCGACGGCGAAGACGAGGAGGAAGAGGAGGACGCGCACCTCCGCGTGAACGCCAAGTGGATCTTCAGGGTCCTCGAGAAGGCTGGGTACGACGCGGCGTCAATCGACTACTGCCTGCCCCAGCCGTTTGTTCTCATAAACGACGTGTTTCCTTGGGAACCGATGCTATGAACACCGAACCCCCTCTTGTGGCATTGTGTCAAGGACTGTTTCTTTCGTAGTTTTTTTTTGTGACTTTTCTTGTTATCAACCCGTTAAAATGTTTGCGTCCGTATACATATAATGTGTCACTGCATGATTACAGTAAATCATCTTAGAATAACTATTTAACTGGTTTGGTATTTATAATTTTAAAATATATATTTTGGAATATTTTGTGTAAAACTGAGACATGCTTGCAGTTACCACTTTTATGCAAACCTCTAGCTTCTACAATAATCCCACTTTATTTTTATTCACGTAAAAAACTAACAATTCGCCACGAGAGAAAATTGTCTTACGACGTAGCAAGAATGGGAAAAAAAATCAAGAAATAATGTAACATACACACAGGTATTTCTTTAGGGTTGCAAATGTAAATTGATTTATTTCATCTCCAAACTGAGCCCCGAAAAGTACAGTTTGCAATGTACTAAATGATCCACCAAAATACAAACACTAAACCAAATTTTACTAAAACGCCAATCGTTATAGCTCCCAGAAATTATATAAAACATTATTGTTTCCAGAAGCTGTTTCAAATCTTTAACAGCTCCTATGATTATCAAGGTCTCCGCTAGTTTTGCAGCGCCAGACATCCATTTAGTTATGGAACTAAATAAAACTATTTGATTGGTACTTCTTATCAGAAAACATAGTTTCAAACATAGGTGATGATTATCTAAGTCATGCTCACAAGTTTATTGTTTATACTCATTCCTACCAGAAACCAAGTCCCTTTATGCATTAAAAATTCTAAATCCAGTCTTTTATAAACTACATTTTAAACCCTGAGTTATAAAACTGAACAAAGCTGAGTCTCGCAAACAATAATTTTCTAAGTCTGAATAAGGCCTAAATATTGCAGGTCCCTCCAGCAGCTGATATTTCTTATGTCTGAATTTTGTTGAAAATATACGAGACCCATCAGGAATTAAGATTTTCCTAATACTACACTTCCGTGAATAGTAAAACAACACAACATTTCTAAGACAAAAATCATGAGTAAAAAAAATGACTCTTTTGAGTGTCCAGACTTTCGTCCTGTAGCCTTAATTCTACTCTGCCATGAACTACACATCGACAAGAAATTCTCCTCTGCTCGAACACCCAACTTGTGCCGTGCGGTGACTGGTGACTGGTGACTGGTGACTGGTGACTCGACGATCTTCGATCAGAAACTGACCTGCAGATCTCAGGGCGCTCCCCCAACGCCACTGAACCACCAAAGATACGGTACGCCTGGCTGCTACACCGTTCGGGCAATCCGCTGTACATGTCTGCTGTGGGAAAACAGACCCACAGGCGCAACGTAGCTCGCGTTTTGAATCCATCAAAAGACATTAAATCATGGCTTCACAAGCTCCACGCAAAATCTGTTGCGGATTTAGACACATCACGTTATTTACAAAATTTAAAACCTACATGTAAAAATTAACACTTGAAGCTGTAAACATATTTCATGTTAATTTAGAGAAAAAGTTTTAACCATAGGTATTTACTATTAAACTATCTGCAGTACCCAGCGTTGCCCGGGCTGAACAAAGGGTGAAGGGGACCTTTTTCGAAATAATATGTAGTTAGTAATTGTCTTCTTAATTTGAATGTCAAGTGTGCAAAATAATTTATATCACTTTCAGATCCCGACAGACGTTGTTCTACCAGTGTATAATTATTTACCTATATATATATATATATATATATATATATACATACATAAATATATATACTAATATTATAAAGCTGAAGAATTTGCATGTTTGTTTGTATGTTTGTTTGAATGTGCTAATCTCAGGAACCACTGGTCCGATTTGAAAAATTATTTCAGTGTTGGATAGTACATTTATCGAGGAAGGCTATAGGCTATATTATATTATCAATAACATTAGGGATCTTTACTTAAAATCCAATTTAGAATCAAAAGCGTTGGAGGGGGTTAGATACAACATGCAGTACACGTATGAAGTGTGTGTTGACAATGCCGCAGACGCTAGAAGTTTATTTCCTATTGCCTATTAACATTGTTGCCACGCACTAGATGCCTTATCATTCTTAATTTTCCCATACAAGTAAAAAACACCCGAGTGATATTAACAACGAAGCAATCAGTACCCTCATATAGAACACATAGAGATAGTGTGAGGTATATATGTAGATATAAAGAGATAAATACAGATAGAGAGATACATAGATATATAAGACTATAGATGTAGAAAGAGATAAATATATATTTAGAGACATGGATAGATTATTTGTATATGTGTAACTACTTCAAACATATTACAAAACAAAACTGAATGAGGCATTGCAATGCATGCCGAGCATAGTTAGATAATAGAATCTTTTCAATATTAGTAATCCCTTATTTTTCAGGTTTTTTCCTATATTGCTTTATAGAGTCTATATTACATACAGACCAGGTAAATAACTATAAACTGGCAGAACAACGTCTGTCGGGATCTGAAAGTGATATAAATTATTTTGCACACTTGAAATTTAAATTAAGAAGACAATTACTAACTACATCTGATCTCTAAACAGTTCCCCTTCACCCTGTCCGGGCAACTCCGGGTACTGCAGCTAGTTTAATAGTAAATACCTCTGGTTAAAAACTTTTTCTCTAAATTAACATGAAATATGTTTACAGTTTCGAGTGTTAATATTTACATGTAGGTTTAAAATTTTGTAAATAACATAATGTGTCTAAATCCGCAACAGATTTTGCGTGGAGTTTGTGATGCCATGATTTAATGACTTTTGATGGATTCAAAACGCGAGCTACGTTGCGCCTATAGGACTGTTTTCCCACAGCAGACATGTACAGCGGATTGCCCGAACGGTGTAGCAGCCAGGCGTACCGTATCTTTGGTGGTCCAGTGGCGTTGGGGGAGCGCCCTGAGATCTGCAGGTCAGTTTCTGATCGATGATCGTCGAGTCACCAGTCACCAGTCACCAGTCACCAGTCACCGCACGGCACAAGTTGGGTGTTCGAGCAGAGGAGAATTTCTTGTCGATGTGTAGTTCATGGCAGAGTAGAATTAAGGCTACAGGACGAAAGTCTGGACACTCAAAAGAGTAATTTTTTTTTACTCATGATTTTTGTCTTAGAAATGATGTGTTGTTTTACAACTCACGGAAGTGTAGTATTAGGAAAATCTTAATTCCTGATGGGTCTCGTATATTTTCAACAAAATTCAGACATAAGAAATATCAGCTACTGGAGGGACCTGCAATATTTAGGCCTTATTCAGACTTAGAAAATTCTTGTTTGCGAGACTCAGCTTTGTTCAGTTTTATAACTCAGGGTTTAAAATGTAGTTTATAAAAGACTGGATTTAGAATTTTTAATGCATAAAGGGACTTGGTTTCTGGTAGGAATGAGTATAAACAATAAACTTGTGAGCATGACTTAGATAATCATCACCTATGTTTGAAACAATGTGTTCTGATAAGAAGTACCAATCAAATAGTTGTATTTAGTTCCATAACTAAATGGATGTCTGGCGCTGCAAAACTAGCGGAGACCTTGACAATCATAGGAGCTGTTAAAATTTGTAACAGCTTCTGGGAACAATAATGTTTTATATCATTTCTGGGAGCTATAACGATTGGCGTTTTAGTAAAATTTGGTTTAGTGTTTGTATATTCGTGTATCATTTAGTACATTGCAAACTGTATTTTTCGGGACTCAATTTGTAAATGAAAAAAAATCAATAACGCAGTAAAAAGAAGCCTATGTTCATCAGGGATAGAAAAATAAAAATATGTTGCTTAAGTAAATAATGTGGTTAATAAATAACGCGGTAAAAAGTAGCCTATGTTCATCAGGGATAATGTCGGCTTCTAATGGAAAATAATTTTTCAAATCGGTCCAGTAGTTTCGGAGCCTATTTAATACAAACAAATAAATCTTTCCTCCTTATAATATTAGTACAGATAATTATGTCTATCAACATACTGTATTCGAACAAGTTTTATTCCCATTGTCAGCCAAATATTTAAAAAAAAATTATTTTCTATCTCATGAAATATATCCAAAAATATATTATATTCTAAAAAAAAAACGTCAAATGTATATTTGCCCTGTCAATTAGGAAACCGAGTTTATATTAAATATATGCTCTCACAAATTATAATATTGTGAATAAACTGGCTTCCCTACAGCTTACACAGACCTCAAGTAATGAATGCTTAAAATTAATAAACTTTTTTTTTTCTTGTAAGTTTTAAAATAGGACCATCTTCTGAAATTTCTTAATATACAAAACTAGTTGTAGATTATTATAGAATAAGATCGATTTTAAAATGTGAAACCAACCATAAGTATGTTTCCCAGGGCATTTATGTACATAGGCCACAACAAATAGCCGACTGCAGCATTTTACTCTTCAATCCACGAACTAACTTTCTAATCATATCGCAAGAATGACCTAAGGATCGTACGTCATATTTATTATTTCATTAATCAAGAACGTAAATTTACAACATAAAATAATTTCAAGGACTGTCAAAATAAAATAGCTGGACCGATGTCAACGTCCAAGCTTTAAACACATCCACCACCTTTACTATACCGATCCCACTTATTGTGATCTCGCTTCCTCTTAACCCCCTCCCCCACCCTACAGAAATGGAGGAGGTAGCTTCCCTAGAAGGGAATGTTTTTGATATTTTTAATGAGGACTTACAACATTCATGGTCTATACTATAAGCCCAAACTTAAGATAAATGTTGGACCTCTCACCCGGGGTCTAGCCCCAGATTTTTCGGGATCACGTACGTTAATTTTCGCGTACTCCCGAGGCGTTTAGACACTGCCAAACCATCCCCCCCCCCCCCCCCCACAAACCCACTTTCGAAAGTGGCAAGAATTTATTTTGCATTTACATTATTTCTAACAGTAATACAAAAAAAATTGAAAAATATTTTATACAATTATCTTTAACTGCAATGATGAAAAAAAAATGTTTGGTTGACTAAATTATTTCCAAACCCGGTGACAGCAACACCCTTAAGACTCCAGGAGTTTTTCCAACAGTAAGCTGGCCTATCACAGACTGCACTCAGATTTCTATTTGTCTGTGTATCTTAAACTTTCACATTCATTTATGTCAACGAACGTATGTGATTGAGTTTCACCTTGGACGAATGGCATACTGTTGAATTCTTGTGTACCCAACATAATGACACCAATAACCATTTTATTTTCTCCTAGAAATTATTTTTTTTCTATCAATATACAGATTTATGGGAGGAAATATAACTTAAGTGCAACAAATTTATGAAAAAGAAGTGACTTATAGTAGATAACAGATAATATATCATTAAACAATTTATATAATAAACTAGTTAATGCCCGGCATGTATTGCTATGCCTCTTTAAATTTTTTCGTAATTTATTTGCAGTAGGTACGGTACACACACGCAAATCTATCTCTGTTTATATATGTCCTTATGTAAATATTTACATATTTATATAATATTCTATATATCTCTCCATCTATATCGCTCCATATCACTCAATCTCTTTATATATTTCCATGTATCTATGTTTCTAACCTGATAAAAGTTTTTGGACATACGCCATTGCTAAGAACTTTTTCTGTTGAAGAAAAACTAATAAATAAAATAAAAATAATAAAAAATACACAAGAAAGACAAAAAACACACAAAATTAAGCAAACAATTGCTGTTGTCAACAAGAATATAAACACCACAATATATTCTTGTTGACAACAACAATTGTTTGCTTAATTTTGTGTGTTTTTTGTCTTTCTTGTGTATTTTTTTATTAGTTTTATTTTATTTATTAGTTTTTCTTCAACAGAAAAAGTTCTTAGCAATGGCGTATGTCGAAAAACTTATATCAGGTCATGCACTCCCATTGCACAAATATTTTAAAGATAACATCTATGTTTCTAATTATATCTTAATATATCTCCCTATCTATATATCTCTTTATCTCTATATATATACATCCCTCGCTCTATCTCTCTATATTGCTGAACATCTCCCACTCTCTATCGCCTACGTCTGTATCTTCCTATCTATAAATTTATCTTTACAATACAGAAGACGAACACACAAATATTTATTTATATATATTTTTTACCTATCTATATTTTAATATATCTCTTTACCTGTCACATGTGTGACATAGCAACATAAAAACACGCGCGTATTCTAATGTACCGTTGTGTTAAAATGTCCAAGCAATCATTGAAGAATTTTCGGAAATTTAAGATTTTGAACGCACGAGCATTGACGTTTTTATTTATACAGATATTGTTGTAGCCACGCCTCTTGACGCTATGTCATTTTTTTTTAAACGCTCGCCTGTGTTGTTAGCATGGAGCGGTCGAGTATCCGTCTCTAGGTAATTTGCTATCGGCTCATCGCCCCTCGGCAGCTGTAATGACGCCGGTATCGACAAGATGTTTAACCTTCACTTACAGGTTCATCGAGTCGTGACACGGAGAGGCAACGGAGCGCTAATGGGCCTGGCTGTGCGCAAGAGGGCGGAGTGAGGCAGGATCAGCATACTGCAACCTCTCACCTCCAACCCGGGGTTTCATCTCCATAACAGCCACCGGGCAGAATTAAACACTGCAAATAAATAATACTTGTAATTACGAGACGATGCATGAATAGGGGCATGTACATTATTTTTAAAAGATCCTAACGCCCATTAGCCTGCAAAAAAGTATGCCCGCGCCAGAAGTTTCTTCCTTGTGATTGGCGGTCGTCTCCAAGTAAATCCATTGGGCAATTCAGGACAGCGTTTGCGTCCGCACTGAATGGCTGTGACCGGTGTGCCTGCATTAGACAAACATCTGAGACGAACCTCAACCAATCACGAATCGCAGGCAACGCAACAATGTTTTACTACACAGCTAATCTGGAATTCTTTGCTGCCAAAATTTGCATGATCCTGTACATGAATAATATAACACAGTCGTTTCTTCTTCACTCTTCGTGTCTATCCGTTCCGCTTACCGTGGTCCTGGATTCAACATCACGATACGTCGCGTGCGTACCCTCATGGGAAAATGTGGCCTCGGCTAGCATCAAGCTTTACTTTCATGTCCAATCACCGTCCATCAAGTTTATCATTATTTGAAAATATGTTTTTGTTCTATTTTTATGATGAAATTTTGCTCCGAACCGCTTTCTAAGCAAAGCAGTGCTTACCTGTTACGTTTTACATAACCATCGCAGTTTAAAACGCCTAGCCACATTACTTGAAAGATTATGTTTCCTTAATTTTAAGGCACTATAATTTTGTTTTGTGTCAATGATTTTGATTTGTTTCATAAAATAAACGTTGGCAAATGTATGTCATAAATTATACCGAATAAATGTATAATGGTTTAATAGACTTTAAAAAAGTTTATAAGTGTTTCAACAATGATCAAGACTTTGAAAAAAAAAACATTTTTAGAGAATTTTTGAATTAAATTATACAATTGTATGACTTAATGACAAATTTAAAACGGTTTATTTCAGTAATGTTCACAGAAAGAATAAGTTATAGAAATGAAATATTAAAAGCGATTACAGTATTTAAAACAAATCATTAAACACAAATTAAAATGATAAAAAAATTAACGTTTCAAATCAACGTAAAACGTGGCAATGCCCATACGTTTAGGGGCAAAACAATTAAAGAAACCTACGACTTAAAACCAAGCGCGTTTGTAAACCAGTTACATAAAAAATTAGTTAACTTCATGGCAGAGGAAAGTCTTATTAAAATAAAATATCTGAGAACCAATTATTTTTTTTACACACTTTATATTAGCTTCACCTGTATGTTTGTTTGTATGTTTGTGTGTATGTTTGTTTGTATGTTTGTAACCGACTCCTTTGGGTGCGATTTTGACCCACTTTAAACGGCCAGATTTCATTCAAACTTTGTAGATTTATCGAGGACCGATGACAATACACTAATTTAATAAGATTATTCTATTAATCAATTTTCAAAATAAGATTTCTGTCAATTTATATAATTGGTAAAATGAAACAAAGACATATATGTACAGAAAACTATTTCGCTCATGTGCGAACTCTTTTCTTTCAGTTTGTCTTTGGCGCGATATAAACAATGCCTACTAAATATTGTGACATTTAATTAAATGAAAATTGAGAGTGGGTTATGATTATTGTGAACAATATACTTTCTTGAAGAAAATATTATCTATATTTATAAAAATATGAAAAAAAACCTGAAATAAGGGCTTTAAATGTTGTTTCTTTCGTTAATAGAGAAACAATTACGTCTTTGTTTCATTTTACCAATTAACCAAGAGTGAAACATTATTATAAAACATTTTATGCAAATATTTCACGAAACATGGAAAATTTGAGGTTTGATTTTGCTGTGAAACCAACAGCAGATGGGAAATCAAACACCATATGCATAACCTCAATAGCTACACCCGATAAGCAGAATTTTGAAATTCCACTCGAACACCAACCTGCAAATCTACACCAAGCAGTTACAAATATTCCAAACTATGCCAAGGTCAGTAAATCATTAAATAAAAGACATCAAACACGGAAAATATGGATAAGTTTGACAGATGATATATCTAAAACATATTTGGATAGAGAGAAAAACTTACAGTTTAAGGATTTTTACCTGGAAGAAATTGAGGGGAAAAAACACTTTTATTTAAATAAACCAAACTAAAAAGAAGAAAATAAATAATAGTTTCAAAAACTAAAAACACGCTTTATATAGAAAACCATACTAAAAAATAGAAAGTAAATTTTAATAAATTTGAATTAAGAATAGTGTAAATTTTTTATAAATATACATTAATAATAGTGTAAATAAGAAAATAATGTATTTTATTTTTAAAAAAAAGCGTGGGGTGCTTTTTAATATATTATTGAAATGATAAACCTTCTACTCATATATGTCAATAAAATATTTATAACTATTGACACCATGCACCCCACGCTTTTTTTTTAAATTAAAATACTTTATTTTCTTATTTACACTATTATTAATGTATATTTATAAAAAAAATTACACTATTCTTAATTCAAATTTATTAAAATTTATCTTCTATTTTTTTGTTTGGTTTTCTATATAAAGCGTGTATTTAATTTTTGAAACTATTATTTATTACCGAAGAAGTCTGCTGTTAAGAATAATTTTGTGACCCCAGAACGTCTCTGTAAAACACACAGCTGGTATCATTGAATAAAACTCAAAGGGTACAGTTTTTTTTCCCAGAATGCACCCGATACAAAATAACATGTTATTTTCACAACGAATGACTAAGAAAACATGCGCACTCACCGTCTCGCCAAAAAATCCAGGTTCCTTCATGCCATTTCTCGTGTCGTGCCGCCCACCTGCAACACAAAAACATCGACTGCGTCAGTTGGTACATGAATTGGGGGGGGGGGGGGGAGGGAGGAACTGCAGTGCACTTCAGGGCAACTTGTACAGAAGCGGCGGAGTCCTCGTTGCCCGTGAGGACTGTGTCGAGGGTCGCTGGTTCGGCGCCATCACTGGGTGATTCACAAGCACTGAGTCGGTACCCAGGTGGTTAATACACCATCTGTGCGCCGTCTTGATACTTGAAACCCTGTTTCTACGATTTATTCAGGCCTCTAGTATTTGATTAAATTATATACATTTATATTTTAACTAGCCTAGTAATTAAATTGCATATACACATGTAACAAGGCAAATAATTTACAAATTATAGACTACCTACCTATTTATTAAAACGCATAGCGCTAGTTAAATATGTCGGTATCTTTCTCAAAAAAGATCACGGTCGTGACATTAAACTGAAGTTTAAGTTAAGATACCGTATCGAACAATTTGTTGTGACTCACGTTCACAAAAGGTAGGATGGAAACGAAGTTTAACTAGTATTTCAAGGAAGGAAAAATCTTTAAATGTCATGCCTCAGAGATAAATGTGTAACAGCGGAATAGGAGTTAAACTGTCGAGCTATGCGAATCTCACAAATATGCACACTTCTAAATATAAACAATCCTAAAACACTCATCACCGCAAAAATTCTCATTAGAACGGAAAATTTCGTGTTTCAGTTACCCGTTCAGGCTAGACTCCGCAGAATTCTGCACATGCAGGCCGAAACCATCATTTCATTGGCTGCTAAAGTTATACGGTTTCGACTGGGTTGCTCGTGACATGGTAGTACTTTTTCTGTTACGGGCTTGTTACCGGCGCAGGGACCTCCGCATGTGATGTGACCGAACTGCAATGTGGCGAATTCAGCCTGTTTCTTTATCACTCAGTGTATTATCCCAGAGTGCATATGTGCGAATGCTCCTGGTTTGGATAAAGTCGACACCCTACCATGTCTGGGATATTTTAACCACCAGGCTGATCTGCAAACACCTGTATGTTTCCAAGACTTGTGGCACGACCATCGTTAATTTAACACGCGCTAAAATTTCTCGAATTTAAGGCATTCGTTGCGCTACATCCCACGTGGTTCAAAGAAAGACGTACTGAGTACATTGTTAGACCATTGCAGTAAATGTACGGACTTTTCAACGAAGAATTTAACTCAAATAAACATAGAGTTATTCGTAATTTCAAATAACTAAATATTCGTAGCAACTGCGCCGTATTTCGAATTCCAAGTTGTATGTTCCGTTATAAACAAAGGCACACACACACACACACACACATGGACAAAATAAGAGTGTTCTTACTGTTGACTTAACCAGTTTTTGAATGTTTTGTTAATATACCCAGTTCAAAGTAAGTGAGCTCAGTGTCCGTAAAATTACGAAGAAAGCAGTAAATCCACGAGAATCACTGGATAATTTGTAACCAGTGTTCTTCGTAAACTGAAGGTGGAACATTTTTGACAGTGTAGGACGGCGGAGTCCGGCCGGGAGGTCAAGTGCGGGTCGCGGTGACAGGGTCGCTAATGCCCGGGCGCGTGGCACCGCGCGGACAGAGTGCGGCCAATCAGACTCCCGGGCTTGCTCGCTAACCGGTCCTAAGGTCGCCGCACCTGCCCGACTGGTTGGATATTCACTCAAGGTTCTGGGAGGCCGCTGGCCCCCGATACGCCGTCTGCGCAGGGCCGCCGTCGGCAAGGCACGCCTGCCCCCCACCCCCCTTCTTGGTACGGCGGGAAACTGTCCAGGGCTGTACGTATGTGCGAGTGTCACACCTCGGAAAAATTACGCTTTGAATTAAAGCGTTTTCAGCCATACAAATATTCAAACACGTAAACAGCATCAATAAAGAGGATAGATATAAGCTAAGAAAAAAAAAGAACATGAGCCTCATAATTTTAAGTAGCAATGTCAAATATTCACTTACAATATTTTGTTACCAGCATCATTTGTCTCTTCGTGCATTTAACATTCTCGCAAATAACATACAGTTAGTCGTAAAAGTTTGCGTTCCACTGACCACTGACTATGAAAGGAACGACGAAAAACATGACTGCTACAGGTTTGTGGTTTTTGAAACAAAAAAAAACCTGGTTTAATTGGCATTGTAGATAATATAACTTTTAAAAAGTAATACAATTCAATAGGTCTTCATTGCTTTAAGTCTTCTCGGCAATGATTCTACAAGTCTTGTGTCATGTTTGGGCCTATTTAGCTCCGTTCATTAGCAAAACATTTTTTTTATTTTCTTTTAATCGACTTTATTCTTAATGCCTCTTTTATTATAGCCCTTAAGTGCTCAATGAGATGGTGTTTGCAGGACCTTAGGTGTACTGTACAACGGCCATTCCTTGACGACTCCATAGGTATGCTATGGATAATTGTCTTGTAGAAAGTAATAGTCTCTGTCAATGCCCAGCTTTTGTATTCTGCTTTGGTGTATTCAGATACACCAACGTTACCATAGTTGCAGGTATTACATGATAGTTACCTGTCCCAACTGCCGATATATATTCCCATAACATTATGCTTTTGCCGCTATTTTTGACGGTAGACTGTAGGTTATTATACTGGAGATCTTAGTTCTTCTTTCTCCACATACGTCGTTTGTCCGACGAATAAAATAAACAGAAGTAGTAATTATCAGTTAATAATACTCCCTTCCAAAACACCAGTGATTAATTAACGCACTACTTCGGAAAAGAAAGCCTCATTTGTTTTTGTTTTCTTTGCTTCTATAGCACTTCTTAAGGGGCCTCCCTAGTAAAAATTTTTAGCGCGGTGGGCCACTGGCCACGTGCTACGGCCAGTGGTTGGGCGGGGCGATATACCTGAGCCTGTCGCCTGCGCCGTGGTGGAGGGGGGAGAGGGCGTTTCAGCGAGGGGGGGCGGAAAAATGGGAGGGTTGTCATTGTGTGGAGTCCATTTACTACTTATACCTGCGTTATCTGCGAACAAGATCGTGGCAAGAAAGGTGACTGTTTTTCCCTTTCGCTACATTCAACCAAAAGGATAATGTTCTCGCATTGCCTTGCTTGCTTCCTGGCAGTGTTTATTAACTTGAAACATTAAATTAGTGTTGCGATCCAGTCCATATCCATGAAATGCAAACAATCGTCAATTCTGTTTAAAACATGTATTTTTATTTTTTAATTAACGTTCTACATAATTAAGAGATTTACATACATTACAAAAAATGCTGTCACCAACAATCGATGTGTTAGCTTGTGTTTTCAGGGGGGGAAAAATGCAAAAATTATATCATTAAAAAAATTTCCAACATTATACTTTCGAACTGACATTTGTGTGATGAATGGTTTTGCACGAACAGTTATGCTTTCATTCATGAAAGTATTCCGCACCGCGACGAGAAATCACGTCCTACTAATAATTGAGTAATAAAACTGGGAATAAAATGATGAAAATAATATTAATTATTTTTACTCTTAGACACAAAAATCAACTTTTTAAATCGCAATAACGACAAATAAATTTTTAACTTACTTCCTGAATAAAAAGTGCATGTCAAACTTACTTTTAAATTCTGTAAAGAAAAAAAATGTCAGGAACAAACAAGTGTTCCCACCAACGACACATCGTCAACTTTGTATTCTAGGGTTCACGTCGTATTTAGTTACACTAAATATTACTGCATATTATTATTTTCTGGCTCTTATTACATGTTTAGCATTTTATTTTATTTTTGCATATTTTTTTAATGACTTTAACGTTGCATAATATGATGAATAAGTATACACGAATGAACTGGAATCCCGTTTCGAGTTACATACAGACTGTTCACTACAAGCAGTGTACATTTCTTAGCTGTTGCAACAGCGGCCTACAGGTGGATTCAGACTGCAGGCTTAGTCAGTCACGCTGAATCCACCTGAGTTCAGATTTTATCGAAGACAAGTGCGGGTGGTAAGGAAGAACTCAGTGTGCACTGACTGTTGTGCTCAAGGTGTCAGTGAAATGTATAGCTGGAATCACGGGCGAAAATTTGTAGGATTCCCATGAGGCCCACGGGATAACGTGAAGATTTTGCAAATGCAAGCGGGCCCCCTCAGACGGACTTTTTTATTTCAGGGAGGTTCGGGCCACCCTAAGATTCTCCCCTCCTCCCGGAATCTACGCATGCAGCTGGAATTAATTTTTAGCCAAGTACGTCATTTGGTGCTGTATTTAGGCTGTCAAAAAAGATACGAAATATGGCTGCTTTGATAATTGACGATAACTCCTTTTTATTGTGGAATAGTACCCATCTACAAAGAAATCCCTAAATATACCACCACTACTGTTGGGGATTTTCTATACAAACTATCAAAATAATTTTGGTTTCGTCACTGTCACTAGCTATTATTGTATCATACGAAAACATGTATGTTTTGTGTATTAATTTACGGTATTCATCTCTGTCAAATAAATAATTTTTTTTCGATAATAGAGTGTAAGCAAGGTAGAATACAAAGGCTAATTTTAAAATAAAAATGGAATAAAGTATTTTTTGCTTGCAGTAGTTCAAATTTTTGAATTAATTTAGTTGTTTGTTTAAAAAACCCTTCTAAAATCAAAGAAACTACCTACTTCCTAAATAGATAAATAGTGCTTTAAAATTACACGCTTTCATAAATATTTAAACGCCAACATTTAAAATGTAGATTTCACATAATGATAAAATCTTATCTATTTTCATGGTCACGCCTAATGGAAATAATACACAATAATTCGTCATATATGTTTTTTATGCTTTTAATAACTACTCTACACATGAGCAAATTTCAATATACATAAAACTGAGGAACTCTGCATTACATTTTTAATCTGTGTACGACACTAACAGAAATTGAAGCATAAAACAACATTTTTATTTTTTAATTAATAAGTATTTCATCAACGTGAGCTTTGCTTTCATCTCAATGAAGCCACTCTACATAGAGGAAGTGCACATGTATTCAGTCTTAACATTAGACCCTCCGGATCACAGAGTAAACGAATGAATGGAATTCATAACATTACGCAGGGTTTTAAGACATATTTTCCCTTCTACTCAATCGCAACATCTCACTTAGCGCGTAAAATGGTTTCAGTAAACATAACATAAAAAATATTCGCCCCATGTACAGTAGAGGAAACTAAAATGTTTGGAACACTGTAAACTAATTGTATTGTCATTTCTGTAGTCGCTCGAAGTGGCAAACTATGTATCTTTGTTCAATAAAACGAAATATTAAAACAAACAAACAATAACATTACGTTCAGACAATTCGTTACGTGAAGTGAATGTAATAAAATACACAAGACAGTTACACACACCATTACCAAAACACAATCCCATAAAAATCATAATATTACATGTCGACTTAAAATTATTATTATTCACCATGATAATTTCTTGCGGGTAGCCAGCAACAAAGGGACACAATTTTTATTCATTTAATTAACTTTGACAAAACTTGTAAAACCTGGCATGAGCAAAGTAAGCTGATTCACAATTTTATTTTGCGTCAAAATATTAAACATCAACTAGTAATGAATTAAGAGTATGCTTCGCTTGGTAGAACACCGAATATAGTCATCTCCAGGTATTAAACTGAATTTTGAAAGAGGGACTCAAGTTTCTGAAGAAGTTGTTAACTTTCCTGATGATCCATCGACAGTTCGTAAACGGTCTCATCGTCGGGATGTCAAGCTTGGGACCTTTTTCCTCACCATAGTCCCGTGGTCTGTTCTACCATTCGCACAGCTATCCCAACCTATACAAATAGCCGAGTGCTACTACTCCCGTTGCTTCTATCATGGAGCTCGCCCGCAGTCGTACTTCCCTATCCAGCCCTGCGTAATACACGCGTCCTACCTGCTAGCCGCCAAGAACGCGTCCATTTGTGAAAAAGCCTCACCCGCCAATAATACTAACTCATTAATTATAATATGCAAAACATAAAAACATTACATATGCGATAAAACAAAATTTGCTGCTGTCATAAGCCGAAGAAAAAGAATCAATTTGAAATATAACATAGACAGATAAATCTAAAATGGAATTATCGATAGTAATGTTTTAATAAACAGAATAATATATGTCGTATTACACTAAATACGTGTTCTTACTGACAACCGAATTTAAAAATAAATTAAATTACTTTTTTTTTTCTTTTTAAACCATAACCGCATAGAAGAAACAATACTTTTGATACAATTTTTTGCATAACTATACGACAGGACTAAAAGTACATTGTACGTAATAAGTATTTGCTTATAGGAATTAATGCTGCAGAATATACGAATAGATTCAAATGCATAGAATTTAATATATTATCTAATTTATTTGGAAATATGCATGTAACAAAAGATTGAATTTGAAATGAATTATCTGTTTTTAACTACAAATATAATTTTATCATATCTCACTTTCATTCAAACTTAAGAGTGTCATTTTCAACAACAAAATAGCCAAAACTACACTTAAAAATATTTTAACTTGATACTTATATTGTATAACTTTTGATGAAATTAAATGTTAAGAGGTTCATTTAAGTTTGTAAGGAAACATAAATACAACGTTCAAAATAAATAACAAATATTTTGTGTAGTTAGGAGCTCCGCGTCATGCAAATAAAGGAAAGTTAAACTTTTCAGTATACGGCTGCAATAATTATAGAGGAAAATGTTATTTATTCTTTACTTTTAATTCCCATTTGAAGAAAATAAATCGAAAAGTGCTATACCGAAATTATAAAGTTGAAGTTCAATATCGCTTGTCAAGTAAGTTCAAGAACAAAATTAAAAAAAAAGAAAATTTGTTTTCTTGAATCTACTTTTTTCAGAAAAGTATACATACATACAATATTATTATATTATAAAAATAAAATTTTTTAGTCCTTAAGTATAAATTACTGAAATATTTTTTAGTTAATTAATTTTTTCATGCGAAGAAATATTTAATTGTTAAAATCACGAGAACATAATTTATTATATTTATGTATTCCAAAAGCTTATGTTAAAGATCGACTATATGCTATTCAATTTGCCCAAAAATTTTACTGAAATAGGAGAGCATTACAAAAACACAATTTAACTAATGTAGGTATTATAACAATAAGTTATGTTCATAAACTATATTAATGGGAAACAAATATTTATCATTTAATGATATGCAACTATTTTCCTTTGAGGTAAAAATTGAGGTATATTTAATGTAATAAGTAAATCCTCTCATAAAATTTACTGAAACTAATATTCTTCATTGTCCGTCATATTATGATTCCAAACAGTTTAAATCAACTGAAACATGAAATAAAATAGTAAGGTTAACCATGAGGTGTGGAAGAAATTAGAGATTACTTTGCAAAATGTTTTAAAAATTTCTCATGAAATATTGTGATTATTATGTTCGTACATAATGTAAAAAAAAAATTCAATACATGAAATTCAACACATACTTTGTATTGCAAGTTATTAAACATATATTTTAAAAACACATGTGCGTATCTAAGTCGAATTGTTATGTAATACATGATGAACATTACCGATACAACTTCCCTTACAAATAACTTTCACCCAAAGATAAGGCCGCGGACAAATTAGGTATACACACTGGTCGCACGAGGAGCTGAAATAAGTCATATAAGAAAGCCGGCCGGAGTAATTTTTTTCAAGCCAAAGCTAAAAGTAATGGATGTTGTTTGTCTAAAGCAGGCAGTGAAATGACATACAAGTTTACAGAATAGCCATATAAGATCTTTGACGCTTCTTATCCCGTCAGTGGACTGTACGCGAAGAACCAACTGCATCATGGCCCGCCGCCAGTTTTATACTTACGTATGAATACACTTGTAAACGTTGGTTTGTATATTTATGTGTGTTGCCGACATCGATAGGTATTCTTTGGCAGCTCGATGTGGATTCATTCGAACACGTTTGCGCTAAACACGACATATTTTTACATGAGAGTGACATCGCGCACTGAAAAAAGTTGCAGGTCTGTAACGCAACAGTGATACAAATATTACATAGGTCGAACATTTTCTGGAGCACGACATTCACTTTGGGTAATGCTAAGCTACTTGATAGGTACCCTTTACCCGCTTTAAAAGTGATAACTTAAAAAAAAGTGTACATGAAAGCAGACTCAGCCATATGTTTATTGCTGTTGTATTTGTCATAAACCTACCCTACGTTCAATACGGCCTGTAAGTAGAACCATGTTTTTTTTACTTGTGTACAAGCTGTGGTTGTAAAGCGAATTTATATTCTTAGTTAACTAACGTCTATCATAACATATTTGGAATAAGGCTACCTTAATTTTTTTTCTAGATTGCTATATTGTTATATATATAAGTATTACTTAAACGGAAATATCTGGTAATAAAAATAAATGAAAAAAAGCATGAAAGGTTAAGGATTATTTTTTTTCAACAACAAATAATTTATGCTTTGTGTACTATATAAAAACAGAACAAACTTTCAAAATTTCTTTGATTATCCGTTATAGTTATGTTTGGTTTTAACTCATAAATATTTAAGTTGATTGCCAACGTCACGAATGTACAATAATTTATTTCACACCGCTCCGGGTTGCAGGTAAAGTAACAGGCGTGCAATTTGATCAGAAACGCGTTCTACTTATTCAGGCCCTTTAATTGGGCGTGACGGACCATGTGCCAAATATGTAACAATTATAAGTAGGTGAAGTATAAAAAAATAAAGAACTTGAATGCAAAATAATGCATCCAACAAAAATAATTTGCAAGGTTCTTTCGTGGATGTTGTAATGTTTGGGCAATATTTACTTAATTTTGGTTTTTGGATAAATTAATTGTGGTTTAAAATTTTTTAATAATTTTGTATAATTGCTGTAAAAAAATTATTTCCTGCCCTTATTAATTAATTGAGCTGTAGAAATAAGTTTATCTGAAAATTTACGTCATCTTTATTAAACATTGCCACTAATTATACTTTTTAACTTCAAAATGGTTTTTGAATTTTGTAATTAATAACGTACCATCCATAACTACATATGTGAGCGATCGGTCACTGACCTCATCTCCAATCCTCCTCGTGATTCCTGCGCCAGGAGGAACATTTACATTCTGACTAGCTTATTTAATATAGAACTTCCCTAGTTTTTATTTTTATTTATCATTCCATGAACATTTTTAAAACAGTGCAGACAATCAGATATCTATCTAACCAAAAAGCATAGCAAAATGACATTTAGTTTTCAAAATACGATTTTTCTTTTAATTTAAGATACATTTTATATGAAACCTACATTTTTAAGTATCAAAACTTTTGTAAATAGTTAACCATTTGGTTAATACCAGTAAAAAATTTTTCCCCGGCATTGTAAGATGTGTAAAATCATTTTGGAAAACTAAAATAATTTTAAAAAATATTGGGTAGTATAATAATTGTTTCTTGAATTTTTATTAAAAATAAAAGGAAAAACAATGAAGTGTATTTTCATGTTAAAAATTAAATATAAATTTTGTCGAATTAGCTAGCGAGACTGTAAAGCCACCAATAAATAGTTTGTAGGACAACTTTCAATGTGTTGATTGATTAGTTTCAATACTTTATTTCGTAATACATGATCTAGTATGGTAAGCTTTAGGATATTTGTAGTTTAAACAAAAGCAATGTTTTAGAGATACACGAATATAGTCACAGAGTAAGTCGAGCACATGGTACTGTGGCGAGGCACACTAAAAGCAATTCTGAGAATTTCTTTCGGTCACGGGATTATCTTTTACCGGTGCCGGTTGTGGGTTGTCTCCCTCTCACGCACGCACGCACACACAGGTAGCCTGACTCCCCTCCGGCCACGTGTTCCTCCACCCGGCTACCTGAGCTGTGTGGCCTGCGAGCTGGCTTCGCCGAGCGGCAGCACGAGACGGTGGAAAACTTTCAGGATTTGCGGAAATTGTGGAAAAGATATCTCGGAATTCAAAGCGATGACTATATGTTTTAAATACATGAATTTCTTCAGAAAAAAATTATCTTTTTTTCTAGACTTGTACTTTTTTTCTGTCATTCTCCTAAGCAGTATAAAATGGCCCCAAAGTTGGACAAGTTGGTGATTTTTTATTTCATATTTTGATAGAAAAAAACAAAAATGTAAAAGTATACAGACAATTCGTGTATTATCTTCTCGTGGGTGAAAAATTTTCAGATTCGTAGTGTCGATTAATAAAGTCCCATCATTATTTTAAAAACATAGTGTTCTGCTAACTTCTGATGCTACTAGGGAGGCCCCTTAAGGCCTATACGCCCCACTTGTCCAGTTCTGTATAATACCTATGTAACTGAGTGAGACTGATTTTCTTTCTCGTAACAGCTCCTGCATCAGATCGAAGCGCAGCACCAGAAACATGAGGATTTTGCTGTACCAATCGCCCAATGCTTATCTCTTCTCGTCGTTTTAGCTTCCTTGGTCGTCCGCTTCTTGGTTTATTAATTACAGACGAACTGATAGGTACTGTAGTTAATGGTATTCCTGTAGTTTCATCGAACATTTTTTGTGACTTTCTGAACCGTATGTAGTTCAGCAACAATTCGCTCGCTTGTCTTGCCATATATACCCTGCAGGTGGTTGCTTATTCAGAGATACTAAAGATAACATTAACTTAATATACCCGAGATACGTTTCTGACTCAATTATACACATGCTACATCATAGTCAACGAACGAAGAGGACGTATACTATTCAGTTACTATTTCCGACAATTTTGCGATCACTTGTCTTATTTAGTTTCATTCCAAGACAGTAAAATAATGTTTTGTTTATGTTCACTGTCAAATACCGTATCGTAGATTCACTGACAATTTGTATGGCATATGGAGTAGATATAGGCAATGATATATTTTAATTAATTTCCGTGTAAAGCAATCTCGTGAACTAATAGTTTTGCGATTAACTGTATAAGTAAACTATTCTCAAGTCATTAATTTCTGTGAAGGTCACAAAAATATAGGATTGTCATTAAAATATTACTTACATAATGCATCATCGAACTTTGAGTGTAATTTACAAACGAAAAATGGTTTTTAAATACAGATCTATGTAAATCTTTATAAAAATAACTCTGTAAGAATTTTAAAATGTCAAGATATTTTTTGATGATTCTGTAAGTTCTCTCCTATATATTTGTTTTGGAACCACTTAAAATCAAAAGTAATTTATCACATTTATATGGTGAATTTTTCTTGTGATGTTTATGTATGTAATAGATATGAATATCTTACGAACATCGCCACAACAGTTATAAAACTTACAACTAAACACATTCTGCTAGAAAAACCTCTGAGCTCAGTGACTAACATTACGTGTAGATGAACTACGTAAAAATTAAAACAAAAGAATTATAAATTATTATTATTATTAATTAGTAAACCATTCAGAGCAATGCGTGGCAGTTGAAACTCCAGTGAGGTGCAACATGCGTGACTGGTCTTCGTCTTAGCTGCGATGTCGGGAGCAGGGGTTGTCTTCCAGCCTCCAGCGAGGGCGGCCGCGGCGCGGACGGAAATAATCGCCGAGACGCTGGAAGTGCAGACTCCAGGCGGCGGAGATATTTCCGTCCCCCGCTGCACGACACAACTCTCGCTGCACTACGTCCTTGCTGGCGGTGTTCAACTTCGCTCCGCGAGACCCTGTGGCCGGAGTCACCACTTCCTTCACGCCCTTTAGGTCTAGGCCAAGTCATTCCTAGCGGTGTTCCGCGTTGCACAATGAGATGCTGCGGCCAAGTTCACATCACTTCTTCGTGGTTTCACGGTCAAGGCAACGTCTTTCCTAGAACGTTCAGCTTTAAACAGTGATTATTTTGTGGGCAAATGTCACCACTTCTTCATACACTCTTGGTCCTAGTAGCGTTCAGCTTTACACCATGAGATCCTGTGGCCATTTTTACTACTTATTCATGGATTTAGTGTTGAGACAATGTCCATCGTAGGATTTTCAGCGCTACACAAGTGAGATTCTGTGACCAGAGTCACCTCTTCTTTGTGGATTCTAGGTCCAGGCCACGTCATTCCTAGAGATATTCAATGTTTTACAGTGAGAATCTGAAGCTAGAGTCACCAATTAATTTTTATGTTTTTACCACGCTTTTATTAGTTTACCTGTATGTATGAATGAATGAATGGACTATGTCATAAAATATTTCCATTCGATTTTTACTCACTTTTCTAAGTACGATTTTGTTGAAATTTTACATACATATTAAGATTCTCTACCAATACAATATTTTAATGAATTAAGACCTTTTAGTTAAGAAAGAGTGGAAGGACGGTCAGAGGGTCCGAAAAAAAAAACTTATTTCGAGCTATGGGTAATACCCATGCTTTTTGTGTATCCACGAGATCGGGGCATTGTGTGAATTTTCCCCGGGGTCGACTGTGCCCTTGGGGAGGGAGGGGGAGTTAAAGACCCCTCCCCCCCCCCAAAAAAAAAAATCAATGCTTTTTCAATTTGGAGTGTTCCGATCCAATAGATCGGGTTATGGTGGAAAATGTACCAGGGGAGGTGTTAAAGCCCTAAATTCTTTAATGCTCCCTCGGAGGCTGATTTAAGAAAAACCTCGTGCTCAGTTAATGTGTATGTAATATAAAGAATATTCCTGCCGAGTTTCAAGTATGTGGAAATATACTTGAAAGACTGTCAACAATTCATTAAAACGTTTTATTCTAAGACTTATTAAAGACAATAACAGTTTCTTATTATTTATGAAGTACATTTGATTTTAAAATGTATTAGGTATTTAGTTTGATACCTAGTTTTTAGAAACTGCGCGCTGATATGTAATAATAATTTTTCCCCTTATGTTTCACAACATAACAGGTTTATGAGGTTAATGTGACAAAATAATAATGGCTCAATGTATAAAGACACGTGGCTAAGATATTATTTGTAAATGACAATAATTTTTTCAATTATAAATTTACCACATACTAGTCCTTGTGTTTTTTGCCGTTATTATAACCAACATGGGAAATATTTACTATTGCCAGTGGGTAACTATCTTCACCAAAAACATAAGTTTAAATGAATTTCCTTGGATGAATTATTGTACTGCCAAGTAACAAACACAAAAAAAGTAACAAAAAATAAGTAATGTTAAAAATTTAACACCTTCAAGTAGTTTATGTATTGATTTGTTTCTCTTTAAAACAAACCAAATTTAACAAATAATTATATATTTACATTTATATTACCCCTTTAGTGTATAGAACTAACTATAATACTTAAAGAAAGATGGGTATGAGTTTATATTTATTTAAATTTAGAACATAATTAGTATCGTCCTAAAAAAGTTTGAACTAGGAAAAAAAATCCACAAGTAACTACATTCGGAGAAGAATTCCCTTGTTCCATCACTTGTCTAGCATAATTACCAACATTGACCCGATAAATGATATTACAAAAATTATTTTAAAGGCTACCTTTTATTGTAACATATTTTCATTCTTTTAAAACCTACAATTAATAACATAACTTCGTTAAATATATATATATATATATGTCAGCATATTTTATAATAATAAGTAATCAAACTCAATTCCTAACATTTTCGGGGACTAACCCAGTTTAAAAAAATACTGAATAGTATGCCTAAACTAAATTTACATTCAAAATTAATGCAACAGGCTACTCAATGAAATAAATATAAATATTTCTCAACAAAACTTGCAGAAATTTTTGTATGCTTCATGTTCAAAAAATTGTTATTATGTTTTGGCATGGTGATAATTACGTCACTAAAGATGTCTAAAAAAAGGACAGTGTTTCAGGGAAATAATTTACTATTTAACGAGAAATTTCTATATCTATAAATATACACACGGCATATGGGGTTATGTTAAACACAATGTCAATAGCTTATTTTGCCAACAAGCTCAAGAGCTAAAACTAACTATTAAAAATGCGTAAGCTAGTGCCTACATTGATTTGTTTTAACGTGTGTGAGAGAGGACACAAAGTACCGGAATGAGATCAGAAAAGTCACCAGAAGAAGACATACTTAAGTCCGCTGATGGCTAATACCCGGGAGATTGAGCGGGTGATCCAACCCAGAACACAGTGGTAAGAGGCTGGCGGTCTGATCACGTGACCACTGTGGCCTAATGCAGCCGGCGTGAGTGAGTCCTGAGCTCGCGACAGAAAAACTGTACACTTGACGTGAAGCGGAGAATGCGGTCCGCAAGTCGCAGACCTCCGCGCAGGATGAAAATTTTTGGACGATGTAAGAAAATGAATATATATATATATATATATATATATATAACCAGCGGTGAAAAAGTGGGACCATCAAGATAACTTTTTGGGATAGCAATTTCAACATAGATTTTTATTTAGATTCTGAAGCAACAACAGGGGTCATCGAGCGATGAAAAAATCCCTCAATTATTATTCTCCTTTATAAAATCAAAGTATTACATATTCCAAGGGATTTTTTAATGTGTTTCAACTTCATTCCGATAAATACATACCGTCAAAATCAGATATTGTAATACTTTTATTGATACACTTGTTAAATCATGGGGATGTACGTGTTGACGTAAATGGCAGATGCTTGATATGTTAAGTCTTTCTTCTCTACATAAAGCACTATAATATCTGGCGATGGAACCGGTCCTAAGTGACTTGCGCAACAGGAGAAAGCTCTAATTGACCGCCCGCACTGAACCAAACAGCTTACCGGCGCTTGGAATGTCAGCTTGTAAAGATTGTTGCTTGGGGCGCGATACAGCAGGAAGGGGATGTGGTTCCAGTTGGGTTGGTTGCCAAACTTCCTTTCCCGGTTTCGCTTCGGCGGTGAATGGACAGGCGATCAATTATTCTGTCGTGCAGGAAAATAAGAATTTATGAAATTATTTTTACGATAATGGCATTTTGTAGGCAATTTTAATGCAAAAATCATGTTATTGAAAGCTGGAATATCGTGAATAATCTCACAGGTTTATTGTGTGTTTCTTGTGGTTACAGTACGGGGCATGGCTTTATATAATCTTCTCTAATACAGTGAAGAAATGTAACTGTAAAATAAGTATTAACCCTTAATATATCCTATTTAGTTAGACATTTACCGTGAAGCCCAGTGTGTATGTGATATTTAAACAAAAGCTTGGGGCGAATGCCTGGTTGTCGAGCGCAGACTGATTATATGCTTAAATGATGGTCGCCGGAATTGTGAGAGACGAGGATATGAAACAGCGCATCAGTCACAGTAGTAGCAGGATACAGGGAAGTCTCTCTTAGCGTGATACACTTTAAGATAGAATATTGAGTGTTGGCTTTCAGCACACGTGCAGGAGTAACCTGCTATTAAAGCTTGACGTGACAAGCTAAGAAACTTATGTATTCGAAAGCATTCTTTCAGTTAGAATTGAACTAACCCAGATATGACTAATGTTTGTTACAACAAACAAACAAGGTCCAAAGGTCCAAGCATCCTGTCAGTGACCCTTATCTCTACCACGCCATGCTCAAGTTGGTTCTATCTCAACACCTAGTGGAGTATAGCTGTACTTGAGTGGCATCGGCCAATGCACATTTGAAAGATCCTTGAGGTTAAATTAGCCGCCTAGCCACAGGTGTATTATAATAAGTGAGTCAAACTATCAAGTCGGTCGCACGAAAGTGTACATAATGCTAATCGCCTCTACACTGTTCAAATCTTTCACTTTAAACTAACAAAGAACACTAGTTATAAATTTTATTAGAGGATCTTAGTTATTTTGTAGGTTTCTTCATAAATTTCCGGTTTAACTAGTTAACTTTTTTGAACGTTAATTTATAAGAATAATCTTGAAGTTTAAAAAACCCTCAAAAATGATTACAGTCTACAGCAACCAAAAAAAAATTCTTCTACTCTGCGTGCAACGAAAGCCTAAATTTGGCGTAGTTTGAGCGAAGATACAGATATCTGTAACTTAAAAAAAATTACTTTGTTTGTTTTAGGTACCTACATTCTTCATTTTAAACTCTGAATGTACTGTAATATTGTAAACACGATAAATGCAATACTCTGAACTGGCGCGCAATATTTTCATTCGCACAGGGGAAAAAAAAATTAAATTGATTTTATTTTGATAGAGATGGATGACTAGAACGCATGTCAACACAATTTAAAAAAAATGTTTGTAACGAAAAATGCTCACGGTGCTAGTTTCAAAACAAACAATTATTAATACTGGACCTATTTTTGAAAACGTTTATCGTAGGCAACTGGCTCTCGGATCCATACTGCTGCGTGCTCTGGTGGCGCTGCGTGCCGCAGAGAGAGAGAGAGAGAGAGAGAGAGAGAGAGAGAGACCTGCATTCCCTCACGCGCGGCCGTAAAGGTCGAGCCTCCGCCCGGCGGGCCGGCCTCCCTGCCAGCTCTTGCCACCGTCGCCCTGCGACCGACCTTTAAATATGTATACTGTATAGAAGTCGCCAGCCCAGGTTAAAATTTCTAATACGGTTTTGAGGTAGTTGGTTAATTCACCGCCGCAATCGCCACCATCTCTAGGGCATCGACTCGTGGTGGTCCCTAGCGGACAAGTGTCGAACTCTTCAAACACCCCTTCCCCCTACCGTTGAACGAACTTGAGCTGCAGTGAATGATAGATGGTGGGGTGAGGGGAATGACAGCGGGCGACAGTGCTGCGCTCTAACGTGTAAATAACAACTAAGACGATACAGGGCGTTACGGCAGCGCACTGCAGCGGTGAAGTTCCCAAGCTGCTCATCATACGCTTCTGAAAAACGTAGAGTAAATCCTATCCACTCGCGACTTCTATACAGTATATATATTCAAAGGCCCGACACTGCCCTCGCGCTGGGGAGTGCCTGCCGGTGTCGACGTCTCTCGTCACAACCTGGGGCCCTGTCGGCTCTCCTCATTGCGACTGTAAGGAGTGTACCTCCTTCTGGATGCGGGTCCCACCACCCGGCTCACCCCCCCCCCTCCCCACCACCACAAAGACACACACGATCATCAGTCCGAATTGTCGGTTCAGACTTATCAGTTGGAACTGAACAGTCGGAACTGCCGTGTGTGATCCGAGGACGGTGGACTGACCAGTCGGAACTGATGGACTGAGTAACTGATGGTTCCCCCATCGAATCGGACATTTGGGCTCAAGACCACTCTCTCAGTCCGAACTGCCGCGTGTGGGAACAGCGTCTCGCCAGTCCAAACAATCGGTCATTCAGCTGAATGTCGTGGCAGACGTCTTTGTTTATACTCATTGGTAGCCTAATTTATTATTTTTTTTTCTAACTAAAACTGCAACTGCAACTGAAACTTCAACTGCGTAATCCAAAGTTCCTTCCATACTATACGATAAAACGATACATCCAACAGCAACTCCAACGTTTCAGTGACACGGCTCCAATACTGTAAATCAAACGACGTGGCTATGACGATGCCTCCAGTCAGCGGCGCGCGTGTCTCGTAGACTGTGCGATGTCAGCGTTAAGCAACTGCTGGAGCCGGGGAGGTTGCCCCGACATCTGCTACGGCCGAGCCCTTGGCTCTCCGCCGCGTCAAGGTCGCGCCCTTGGGGGGGCGGAGCGGCAGGGCGAACTGAAGCACGCGAGGAAAACAAGGCGTTTTGTTCTGGCCGGCCGGCCATTACCGCCGCGGGTAGACGGGGGCCTAGGGTCCTCGCCGCTTTGTTCCGCTCTCCGGGCGCGACTACGAGTTCCCTCACAATGGCACGGGGCGACGCTTCCAGACTGCACGTAATGAGTTCCCACTCGGCCCCCGAGTGCCCTGCCCGAGGAACTGCACTCTCCAGGCTCCGGACAGACACGGCACCACCAGGGGCGTAGCCAGGGGGGGGGGGGTGTTTTGGGTGTCCAAACACCCCCCGAAATATTAAAGTCGGGACACAAATTTATGTTATTTAAATCAAATATTTTAATTACGAAAGTGCTTAAATAGCACCAATTTGCACATTAAAATCAAAATTTTTCCGGAAGAGGGCCCCCGGACCCCCTCCCTAGTACAGGGGCAGGGTGTAAGTAAACACCCCCTGAAAAGAAATCCTGTCTACGCTCCTGGCGCCACCCATCCCACCCATCTCTGTGAGCGCCAGCGACGGTCAACTTTACCCGTTTAGACGGTCTGATGGCATTCTTGAAAACAATCTCTGGGCCAGAAACAAATGAATAAACATGCAAAGATTTCTTTAAATATCGTATTATTTTGTAGAGTAACTAATATATACAATACGAAGTATGTTACGAAGAAATTAAAATAAATGATAATTATCTTAAGAACATAATTTACAAAACCTGAAAAATTCCAAATATAAAAATAATTACCATACAACAATGACCAGACATGACAAAAACATAAATAATACTCATTTCACTATTTTTTGTGATAACAGTGTATGCTGACAACTTATTCTGCATAATGCGAACAAAGAAATCTAGTACAAGACGGTTTATTTCATTAATGAAAGATTCTTCAGGTGGGCCGCCCAGTTGTCAGCGCTGCACTACACAAGTTCATAAGTCTCATAGAGTTGGAAATTAATCAACAGCATTGGATTTTTATCATAATATTTAAAAAAATGCCAATTTTTTTATTTTATTTGTTAGTTTGGCGAGTCAACGGAGATAATTTAGGACGCGTACCAGTGACTTAAGACTAAAACCCGTACAAAGTCAGAGTATGTTTTGATTTCATTAATAATTTATATCTCTTGTATGTACAGTGTTCGAGCGACAATTTAAGTTGTGTGTGATGCCATAGAAACTTTATTTACTTTCTCGTGATGTAATAAAGATTTTTTCTGGTCAACAAACTGTTAGAGATAAGAATGGATAGAGTGAAATTAACGAGTGATAGCTTAGGGTACTTCCAAAGACAGGCAATACGCGTTTGAAGATAAGGGTGAAAAGCTTTTAAATTAAAAACCATTAATAAGATATTTAAGGAGTACTAGCGTCTCGGCAAAGTTTAATTTAAAAAAATTCTGCAGCCACAGCAAAACTTATTGATGTCGTAAAATGATGTAATTAAAAAAATAGGAAGGGAAGAGAAATATCAACACTTAAAAAAAATGGAAAATTGATGTGACACCCTAAATGTATTAAATAAAAAAATTGTTCATAGAAACAAATTTCACGGTAGTTGTAGAACATTTTTTAGTTAAACATTGTCCACAAGCTTAGTGTTCCATCTTAAGAGGCCACTCCAGAGTTTCAGGGGCACTACGCAACCCGCGTTAACCTCATAAGATTAAATGCTATTTTCATTTTGATTATAACTAATTAACTAATATAGATTTCGAAAGGATGCTTGCTTGATATTTAAGACAAATATGCTCTTATCAAAGCCCCCTTCTTTAAAAACGTGCATAAATTATGGTTTTATTCAAATCTCTACTAATATGCATAAGTGTATTGTCTAGGTTTGAACCATAATTTATGCACGTTTTTGAAGAAAGGGGCTTTGATAAGAGCATCGTTGTCTTATATATCAAGCAAGCATCATTTCGAAATCTATATTAGTTAATAAGTTATAAGCAAAATGAAAATAGCATTGAATCTTATGAGGTTAACGCGGGTTGCGTAGTGCCCCTGAAACACTGGAGTGGCCTCTTAAATTCTTTCTGTACTATAAACAATAACCAAATTGTTCAACTTCAATAGTCGTAACAGCCATTGGACAATCTAGTCCTTAAGTCGTAATATGTTTTCAATTTATTATTTCGTAATGAATCTGCAGCAGAAGTCGAATTCTGATTTACTCTCTCTCTATCTCTCTCTCTCTCTCTCTCTCTCTCTCTCTCTCTCTCTCTCTCTGTATGTGTATATATTATATACATCCATTCTCATTTAAAAAGAACTTGAGAAATTGTAGATATTGCAGCATTTCCTGTTCTTAAAAACATTTGCTATGTTAAAATTGTGTCGTAGAGAAAATAATAAATCTGAATCGGAGAGAAGGAAGAATGAATGTGTGTGTGTGTAACCGTGAAACGCGACGTGCGACAATCAGGGAAAGGAGTGTCGAGGGGCGAGTGTTTGCAAGAGGCTTCTTACCCCGTCCTCCTCCTGCCCTGGTCTACTCCTCGTGCTCACTGCGCTGTTCAATTGTTATCCGAACCTTTTCAATACTTTTTTTTTGTTCTGCGCCATACACTAAAAATTACTAATATTAATTTAAATCATGTATTAAAAGTTAAGGTTTTGATAAATGCATGACAAAACTGAATAAAATGTAATTTTCATATTTTAAAATGTAATAGAACCAGTATATACATTTTAATTAAATATTTTGCCAAGTAATATTAATTTTTGTAGTCACAAAAATGTCATGTGAGTGTTTTTTAAAATATATATTACATTTTCATTAATTTTTGTAAATTTTACTATGAGATTTTCGTAGGTGTCCTAATTTCAATTTCTAAGTGACTGTGCTACAATATTAATGGTTACAGTTATTCATAAACACGCAGGCTCCTAAAATTACAGTTGTTAAATTTTCATGATATTTAATAAAAGTTTTTTTTTTCATGAATGCATTAAAATAAAATTCCCCCCAGCTTGAAAATTAAAAATATGTAATGGTTATTACCTGTAGCTTCGCCCATTTCCCTGTCATGTGTTATTTGTATTCATTTAAATAATTTCAAATATCTTGTGATAAAGTTATATTATAACGATTTTAGGCATCGAGAATCACGTCACAGAAATATTTATAATACGAGACTGTATAGAATAAACGAGCATCTACATATAAGTAAGTACAATTTTAATACAAAAAATAAAGTTAGAATTATGCAACCAGAAATTTATGTATCTAGGGTAGGGTTGCTACTGGGTTTCGCTTGGGTATATATCCTTTATTTTAACTTGTTCGAATAGGGCGTGACTCTTGTCTGGCAGGCTTTTGGATTCAGTGATTACTTTAGTCTATAACTCACTTATCGCCTTGCAGAACTAAGGATGGTGAAGAAAATAGACGGTTACGATCATCGGCTATGCGAGAACAAGTTCACCGTTAGAATCTCAGCCGAGATAATAGTGGAATGCAGTTATACAAAACACAAGTGGAGACCTAGACTTTGCGGGGCCCTGAGCCATTTACGTTTGGGAGGTCCTTATTTTTTTTGGAGAAAGGCCATACTGAAGGGGGGTTCGAGGAATAGTCCGTGATAAAACAAAATTGCGGTTCGGTTGACAAATTAACTCTATGGAACAACTTTTCTAAGAAAAACTGGAACATAGTTTTCGACAATAGTTCTGATAATTTATCTTAATATATTTAATATTACACGTGTGTCAGCCGTAAAAAGGCTGGATTGATTCCTAAGTGGTTGTCCGGCTTGCTCGGCCCCGGAAACCCTTTTGATTGCTTGCAAATTATTCTCTTTCCGTGAATTAGGTTGTACATATTGTTAAGAGGCTGCCAGAGATAGCTGGAGCGACGCGCTAGCCTCCCCGTCCCTCCCCTCCACTAACAGAACATGGAACCCCCCCTTAGTGGGCCTCTTCCTGTCCCGCAGAGTCCCGGCGTCTTGCTGTCTCCCTGGAGGGTTCCACAGGCTCTGAGACCCCCGTCTGCGTGAAGCAGCGTAACTAGGACGCCATTGTTCTCACAGCTTCAAGTGTCAAGTCGGGACCTTGGTGACGTGACACTTCGGAAGGCTATGAGCCCTTTTCTAGGGGTAACGTCGGCAGAAATACAAGGCGACTGCAACCTGGAGAGAGAGAGAGATTGGCGCCGATAAAAAAAACTGGGATCCTCTGATCGATTCAAGGATGAAGTGAAGAGGATGAGTGACGAATTGGCGAGCGATAGCTGTTGACGAGAGCATGGGATTCGTGAGCGAAAATCAGAGGATCGGGGACCGATGTCGCGGCGCGGTGGACGAGTGAGCAGTGGATGCAGTTGTGTTGGGACCGATGAGCGTGGTAAGAGACGAACAGTAGGGAAGGGAGAGTAAATTAATTTGTGGACAGTCATTAATATTTATATTATTTGGGGAATAAAGTAGTTAATAAATGAAGTATAATTAATTAATTTGGAATACCGTTTCGAACCCGTTTTTCCACCCCACCTTTAACAATAATTAAAAACCTTGTGGTAACGTGTTGTAAGTCGTTGCTCTGCGGCTCGAGACGCGAGTGAGGCCGGTGGTGTGCCGGGCCGGTCGCCAGGACGAGTCCCCGCCGGCCGCAGTGCTGGAATGTAGGCCTATTGCCGAAACTTTATCTCTCCTGGATCCACGCCTTCTCGCCCCTCGCTCGCGGCCGCGGACTGGCGCGCACACTCGGGTGTCGCAACCTCGCAACCACCGGCCGCCTGGCTGGAGGTTCCCCGCGGCGTCCCGCCAGGCAAACAAGTGTCCGCCGGCGTGCCAGCTCCGCCCACTGTGCACGTGCCAAAACACAGTGCATTACAGTTAGCACAGCACAACTAAAGAGAGAAAAAAGGAATGGATAAAAAGTGACTACGAAACACCCACAAAAAAAATTGGTTGTCTGTAAAGTCGGTTTACGGACGATAGTTTAACGTGACAACGTGATAACAAAACGTTGATGAAATGATTGCATACTTGTATGAATAAAATTGAATCATTTTTATTGAATTATCACTATTTTTTTATTTATACAAAGAAGAAGTGAAATGAAATATACAATTTAATTAATAAATTTACTTTTATTTCCACTCATTAATTCAAATATGTTTATTACTTTAACGAACAGATTATTTCAACTATAACTTTTATACATGTTTACTATTTAACTTCTTCCAATCTGTGTTATTCTGTTAAGGATAGGACGATGATAGGAAAAGTAAGAAACGAATGGGAGTGTTTCAAGTTTAACGTGCCTCGAAAAAGTCAAATCGATAGTTGTTCCAATCGAGTGGAAGAGAGATGCGGCGCAAGCGTACAATGAGCGTAACGGGACAAAGCGTAACGGAACAATGTGCGTAACGGGACAATGAGTCATCCTTTTTCGTGCGTGCAGCGGACGTTCATCGATTTATTAGACGTTGTCACGTCAAAAAATCGCTATGAAAGTAAATAAATATCGATCGGAGAGAACTCGGCAACGAAACACGTGGTTGTCCTGCAATATGCACCTGACACGAATAAACGGCGAGCAGAACTGCGTGAGTTAAAAACGCGCCGTTTTCGAACCGCTCGAGATTTATGAAAGGTGTCGGACATTACCTACAGTTGCCTGTGGTAGTTCTGTACCAAGTTTTCGTGATTAACATTTTATTTTTTCGACAGCGAATTAGGTGACGTCGGGTGTTCTGAAATACTCTTATCATGGTTCAAAAACCCAGTGTAGAACCGTTCACGGCAAATATTAACATTTTTAAAACTGTTACAACAGTAGTAATATTAAGTGTACTTCAATAAATTATAATGTAATTTTTCATTGAGATGAATATGTGCATTGAGCTACGATAAATTCCTGAGTTTTTTAAAAATAAAATAACTTTTTTTTAAACAAGGCATGGTTAACCAAATCTGCATGGTGGTTATATTGAATGAAGAATGAAGAGTTTGAGAATAACAAATTGGTAGCGAGAGGAGCAGCCGGAGAGACGAAGAGGAAGGCAGATAACCAGCTATTCCGCGCACGTTTTCTATTTCAGGGAGACATTTCGACAAGCCAGCGAGGAGACGGCGGCGGCAGTCGGGTGCTTAGCGTGGCTCGTGATCGCAGGCGGGGAGGGATACAGATGCCCCGGACATGGGGAGACGCGTGCCCCACCCCCTACCCCCCAGAGGCGCGGCTGTACGGCCCCGTCGAGGCAGACACGACTCATGCGGTCATGCGTCACACCCAGGGATTACTGTGGAGCTCTGCACTAACTGAACGCAACAGGTTATTTCGGGGACGCACCACAACACCGAAATACCACAACGCCGACAGCTAGAAAACTGCTGTGTACCACAACGCCGAATTACCACAACGCCGAAATACATTAACGCCGAAAAATGTCATTGCAGGACTGCCACAAAGGTTACGTTAGGTAAGGTTAGCACACAAATTCATTCAGTTGCTTTTCATTTTGCTCCTGTGGCCCCCCCCCCCCTTCCCCGCAAAATCATATTTCGGCGTTGTGGTAATTCGGCGTTGTGGTACACAGCAGTTTTCTAGCTGTCGGCGTTGTGGCAAATTTTGACATTCGGCGTTATGGTATTCGGCGTTATTGTACTTCGGCGTTGTGGTATTTCGGCGTTGTGGTAACGACCCGCAGGAGGCGTATTTTTCTTCAGGCGAATCACAGAATGAACGCACACAAAATGCCTTCCTCTAATAAGCCTCGTAAATTCCTCAGAAAATTTATTTCGCCGAATATAACCAGAAAATAACAAAAAAATAATCATACATGTACTTATGTACGCGTGCCGGAGGTTAAACTTATTTTTGATTTTATACAATAAATCATTTTGGAATTAATAGTTTGGTATTTAGTATTTTAAAATGCACAACGAAATCTAATCACGTGGTTTATGTCACCGAAAATTTTAAATAAAATATTGTATGTATATCTATGTTAATAATAAAACTGTTCGGAATGAAAAATCTGTGCAATGCATGCATTTATAAAAAATATTGCAAAATGCTATTTGCATTATATGTAACCCAAAAATATAGTTTTTAATTTTTCCTTATGTTGTGTGTTTCGACGTCACTCAAAAACTACTGAACGTATTCCAATTAATTTTATTTTTGTTATTAAGATTTTTGGATAATTGAAAAGGGGATGAAAATGGGGCGTATTTGTTTTTCAAATAATTAATCATATATCAGAGGTTATCAACCATAAGAAAAAAATATTTAGTGCCAATAATAAACATATCAAAACTATAAACCTTTTTTTAACCGCGTTTCGAGATTTCACCCTTAAGGGCTGTAAAGGGGCTAGGTTAGGTTTTAAGAATAAAAATACATACTTCCTAACTAAAAAACTAATACCGATAAACATGCATGAGAGTTATGTATTTGTTTTTTTTTCTTCATTATTTGACAGTAAAGAGGAGAAAATGTGGTTGTTTTGTTTTATTTTAAAAAAAATCGTATCTCCGAAACTAATAAACCAAGACTATAAAACATTAGTTAGAGTAATAAATATAGTAAAATTACACTTTTTTTCTATTTTGTTAATTTCCTTGCTTAAAAGGGTGTAAAATGTGGTTCGATTTTAAGAAGAAAAATGCATACTTCCGAATCTACTTAAGCAGGTGGTAAGAAACTAAGAATGAACAAAAAAGAAGCATATAAATATAACAATTACATTTTTTTTTTAATTTTTTAGAACTTGACCTTTAGGTTGTGGAAAGGCGGCAAGCTTTGAATTATTTTACAATATCTTATTTCAGAAGCTAATCAAACTGATCCAAACTTAATTTAAAATATTAAAAATTTTTCCATACACGTAACTTCTTTTGTTCGACGTTTTCCGAAATATCACCTAAGTTTGAACAGGGGTGTACACAATTTTAAAAAAAAAAGTGGAATACTCTAAATCAGTATTAATACGATAAATTTAAAATTTACATGAGGCCTAATAAAAGTTTATTATAAATGTTTGGATACAACGGATGAGTTTGGTTTTATTATGTTTATGAAAATTGGCATATTTACTAAATCTGTAGTTCTGAATGTTAACATAGGCACCTCTGCGGTAAAAAAGGAGAGGGGTGAAAATTTTGGGAATTATTTTAAGTAATAATAAGCATAACTACCAATAAACAAACTTTTATTATGCTAAATTTGATACCTGTATTCTACCTATAAAATAAAGATTCGATTTTTAAAAGAAATCATAAAATATTATAGTATCTGTAATAATAATACATTATTTAAGTATATATTTTGAGGATAGCTATAATCAGAATAAATGAAAGTCATATAAACAATGGCAAAATCTTAATGAAATTTAAAAAGGCTCTTATTTCACAATGTTTTAACCTGACTAATTCATGAAATGTAATTTCATGAAGGAAAAATAGATCCTCGAATACAATAAAACGAGAGTTATAAAACTGAGATCTTAATCTAAACTATAAACTAAACAGAATTACGTATTACCACTTTAGAAATTATCAATATTATAAATTTATGTTATATTCAAGTGACATTTAATTCTGTCGATTTCTTTATTTAAAACGTTTGTAATTATTCACATTCTTTTCTTTAAATGGTAAAATAACAATACCCTGAAATTGCGCGATACGGTCGTGGGCTATTAGAACACACACGCGCTCACGCACACACACACGCAAATACAAATACAAACTCACATATACACACACATATATATAATTGAAGTAGGCGGCGTTTCCCTGGCTTTGTCCAGTGTGAAAAAATTATTTTTTTAGAGTACATATTTCATTTTTTTTAAATACGAAATGAAAAAAAAAATGGTCGTTGGATGATTGGGGATGTATGTACAAATCAAATCATCTTTTATTTTGAACGTCAAATTTTGCAAAATTTCATCTAGAAATAACATTTTCTTTACGGGAGGGAGGGGATAGAGATAGAACGAGAGAGAGAGAGAAAGAGAGAGAGAGAGATAGGTATATATAGAGCGAGAGGGGGAGAGTTAAGTGAGGTTTATTTTTCAAAATGTTAAGTAGACTAGGGACTTCCGCTAGATTTGAAGGTCAGGTGTGCAAAATTTCATGAAGCTCGAATAAACCTGTATTTTTTTTTTTTGTTTTGAACAAGGATCTAAACTAGGACAGAAATCGGTCGAAACAATCATTATTTTAACAAGATGTTTTTCTTTGTTTTTATGAATTTAAAATTTTTTTTCCCGAATTTACAGCATAAAAATTACACATTTTAAAGGTGGCCGGTAATAAAGGATGGCATAGAAATTTAAAAATGGCGGAATTTTCATATTAAAACTTTAACAGCACCGATACCTTGGCTTGAGGGGAAGACGGATCAACTTGTTATTTCCTCCTACAATCTTTTCTCTAAGTTTGACAAAATTCAAGTTGGCGACTGAGATCAAAGGTCAAGTTCATGTTCAAGGTCATCCAATATTCCCGCCAAGACTTCCGAATTCAATATGGCCACCGTAACGAAAAGTGCAACGGTGAAGTCAACATCCAAGATGGCCGCCGTGAAGTCAGAATTCAAGATGGCGGTCGGCACCACAGGCACCGCAACAGGGGGAACTTTTATATACTACTATTATTGTTATTCACAATTGTCAAATTTTATTAAATTTTCAATATTTTTTTTTGTTTCACTCGAAAAAAACTTCAAACTTTTCCTTGCCTTACAGACTTATTAAAAACCAGTTAAATAAAACTTGTGATTGTTAGCGAAAATCTTTCACTATGTTTTACTACGCTAACTCTCAGAGTCGTACCGTTTAATCACGTTCTGGATCTGAAAGAGCAACTGCTGTAATGATCTTTATTGCAAACACGACTGCCGAGACGAAGATGTTACTATTTATATTTACGTTAAAACATAACTGTCCTAATTTGCTCTTCCATTTTGGAAACACTTCGTCGAAGTCAAAAGTTCAATGAAATAGGCGACATGGAATAGCAGTGTCTAACACCAATACTAATATCCACCAAAGCATATATACAAATCTTATTTGATAGCTACAAGAGGGATTAATAATTTCTCCTTTTCAACTACAAAATGATCCTGAATTTCACTTCCTGGAATATTATTTTTTTAATCTCTTGCCTTGAATATCGTATCTTAGAAAACTGAGGATTTTATGGTATATGAGGGTTTCATGATTTAAATGGTTTAATCCTTAATTATTTAAGAAAGGAAATATTTAATAACAAATATTTGTTACACCAGTTGTTTCTTCCAGTTGTATGTCGTACAATCACAGGTATGGGTATGGCAAGTAGAAAGTAGGCCTTACGGAACGGACTCACAGACAGTTGTTTCATTGTTTTCTTTCACAAAGCATCTGTCACACTGGGACGTCAATAAGTTTTGTTCGACAGTTGGGCCCAGTAACCCAGTGGTCTAACTGGTGCGACATTGCTTCCGGGTTTGAAATATTTCTTTGCAGAGAGTCAAGACAGTGATTTGTGTCTTTTCTTTACATCCATTCTGCAGCAGGCAACAGGAAAACTTGGCAAATTCACTTGGTTGACTCAACCTCCTGTGCGTAATAGTTCCCCTCACTACATAGTCGTCTATGATAGAGACGCTCAGCTACGAGTCTAATTCGCTTAAATTGTCACACATACTGTGAAGATTTACTAAAATCAGGTTCATAATCTAGTTGATCTTAATTAAACAAAATATTTTTTTTTCTCGTGACTATTAAAAGTTTAAAACAAACTTAACTCTGACAGCACAAACCGAGAAAGATATCTTCACTTCAAATCGAATACACCCTAGGAAGGCACTTATATATTTTACATACGTTTCTTCGTGGAAATTTAGTTATCTTAGATACCTTTAAACCGTGCTTGGGTGTCACTGACCCGCCGTGAAGCGACAGTGGCAGCGAAATGCTTGTAAAGGTCAGTCGCAAAATATGCTTATGTAGAAAATGCGGTGTCGATAATTTTAGGTATAGAAATTGTGAATTTTCCCAACATTACCCTAAAAGGTTGTAAGGGGACGGTTGAAGCAGTGCGGAAGCAAACGCGTCCTGATTGGCTCGGGCAAATAAAGCAACGGCCCTCTCGTTGGACGGCCGCCAATCGCGAGAAAGAACTCGCTGGTGCGGATACCTTGTTGCATTCAAATTTTTTTCGCAAAAAATGCCTGCCCCTATTAATAAGTAATCCTGTTACACGATAGTTGACACGCCGCGCGCTAGCGCTGTGGCCGCGGCCCGTGCTCGCACGAGTGGCTCGGCTGCGCTTCAGAACAGGGCAGCTCGCACGCGCGCAGCTGGCCCCGCATTGGCTCGTGCGTATGTGCCAGTGCGAGCCAGGATCGTGCGTGCCAGTGCGAGCCAGGCTCGTGCGTGCATGCCAGTGTGAGCCAGGCTCGTGCGTGCATGTCAGTGTGAGTCAGGCTCGTGCGTGCATGTCAGTGTGAGCCAGGCTAGTGCGTGCCAGTGCGAGCCAGGCTAGTGCGTGCCTGTGCGAGCCAGGCTCGTGCGTGCATGTCAGTGTGAGTCAGGCTCGTGCGTGCATGTCAGTGTGAGTCAGGCTCGTGCGTGCATGTCAGTGTGAGTCAGGCTCGTGCGTGCATGTTAGTGTGAGCCAGGCTAGTGCGTGCCAGTGCGAGCCAGGCTCGTGCGTGCCAGTGTGAGCCAGGCTCGTGCGTGAGTGCCAGTGCGAGTCAGGCTCGTGTGTGCGTGCCAGTACGAGCCAGGCTCGCCGGACATCGCCTGCAGTCCGCGTCACCTGCCGGAACAGGAACGCTGTCGAAGACCTTCACTAGCCCTGACATTCTGGCTAAATTGTTTTTTTGAGTCCTGTTTATAACCCGTTTCTTTTTTTTGGCAGGTTGGTAGCACACATTTTTAGATTGGGAAACATCTAGACAAAGTTTGAATTTTTTCTCCTGAAGTTTTCATGCGAAAAATTTCCTCGAGCCGATTTGGAATCGTTAAAATAAAAAAATAAAAAGATGGTTTGCTGTACCCATCAATCGTTTAAGTATAAATTGTGTCATGTTATGGAAAGAAAAATAACTGTTCTAATCTCAATATTTATTACGAGCATTTTTACAGCATTTTTTTATTTTTTATTTTGTTCTTTCGCGGCCCTGATATCACCACCAGTGCGCGTGTGGGGAGTGAGGGGAGTGTGGGCAGAGATAATCTTGCGAGCCGGATTATCGTGTAGCGCCAGTATCGCGCGGATCGCCAAAGATCGCGCAGATCGCAAGTCGCGCAGCTGCCGCGGGAGCAGCATGGGGACTGCGGCTGTGGACTGCGGAGTCGCGAGACGCTCGCGGACGGACGCCTCGGCCGACGCGGGACGCAACCACGGCGAGGAAACTTCTCAGGTTCGTCTTCTCGTTGCACGACGAGAACCTGCCGTACTCTATGGGACAGTGACACACCTGCGCCAGGCTTGATCCCCCAGGCCACGAGGCTAGGAACCCCCACTACCACCCATCCGAGCAGCCGGGGACTTCAACCCACCACTGACGGGATCAGCCCCAGCGACGTCACCACATCAACCGAGGATAACCACTGTGGTCGAAAATAACCGAGTCGGGCAGTGCGAGCCACGTGTTCGCCGAACCACAGACTCTTGGTGCACGTGCTCCTCTATTGCCACGAGTGGCGGGAGGGGGGTCATACGCTAGGCGAGGCGAGTTATCTTCGTCGAAACAGGTTTGTATGGTCAAATAAATATAGCGTTGATTATAAATAATATATACCTAATAATATCAGTGAGCATATTTTATGTTTAAATACAACTTTCAAGAACGCGTGCATAAATATATATAGGCCTACACATGATTCAGATGGTTTTGTGTTAATAATATTATGTTTTAAAGGGGTCTTACACCATAAATTGCCTTAGAATTTTTTTAACTATGTTATAAGTTTTTGCAATTTGATTTATTATCATCTGCGTTGAATACGTGCTTGGTAATTTAAATATTAATTTACTTAAGGCAGGGCGGGGCTAGTTGAGCACTTTTTTACTTGAGCGGTTATAGCTCCTCAACGATAAGTATTAATAGCTTGTTATGCATACTGAAGGATTACGAATTTATCCGTTTGCAAAAGTGTCCATAGTTATTTATTTCTTACAAGTCGAATTTAAGAGCTACAGCTGTTTAAATGCAAATAGTTAAGTATGCTCAACGTGCCCCATAGGTGAGGTAAGTTGAGCGAGGGTATCGGGCAAATTGAGCACTTAGCATGTCTAGCCAAATGATGGGTTGAATGTTAACTAGACATGAAATAAAATTTCTGTTTGATAATCAACTTTTCTATTTATAGTCTTTTAGTGACAAAACAACTAGATTGAAAGTAATTTTCTTTGAATAAGAAACTGAAAATAGAATTAACAAAACATCAACGTATCTTAAGCTTAACTTTGGAATTAGTTTCAGTCTTTCTGATGAAATTCAGACTTTAATATTTATATAATTGTCAATAAAGCTTATCTCAATAAGAAAATATTAATATATAAAATAAAATATTAATGACGAACGTCTTTAGGGGAATATCCATAGAAGATTGAAGCCATCTGTAAAAAGTATTTCTTTAAAGAGTCCTCTTGCGTGGGAGAAAATACTTGCCTCGGTGTTGCATAACCCATGGATGAATCACCACCTTCGTTTAATTTCTTCAAACATCTGGTCAAAGTCATTTGTTTGATACCGAATTCTTTTGCGGCGGCATTCACGCTTTTTCCCTCATCGTTGACCACCTTTGCAGCATCATTTAAGTTTTGAGTAGAGTAAGAATATCTCGTAGTCTTTCTTTTATAAGTCCGAATACTAAAAAAAATAAAAAGCACATATTACTTTAGTTCTAAGTCGTGGGGTTAGTTGAGCAACTATAGCTCAACTAACCCCAATCCGAAATTTTAAAAATAAGTGAGATTATGAAAAACCGGTTAGAATTATACCCAAAATATTTATACATATAAAAAGTACTATAAATGTATGGAAGTTTAACACTTACCTGATTAATATCGGATAACATTTAACTATTACATACGAAATATTCCGCTTTATAATTATTTTACTTTTTGGTTACAAAATAAACAATGCGCGCGTGTACTTCACTCGATCGCCACTGGCGGTCTCGAGATCAGTTCCCCTCCCGCGACCCCTTCTTTCCCCCCATTTGATGCCTTCGCGTGCGGTGAATAGTTTTCGAAATATTTCGATTGCCCAACTTGCCCTTATGCTCAACTAGCCCCGCCCTACCCTACCTATTCCTTCTTCTAATTCGCGGACCTCAGGTGCATCGGCTAACTCGGACAGTGACGTGTCCGAGGGGAGACGACGCGACGGCAGCGCGCACTGCGGCGAAGACCGGAGTGAGGCGAAGACGTGCCGGACAGTCAGTCGCTGCCGGGCCGCGGGTGGAGCGAGTCGGGCGCTCGCTCGGCGAGTGGACCGGCCCGCTATACCGCGCGGGACGAGGTCTGGAAGGGAAGCCTACAACTCACGTAGTTTCGGTTCCCTACCACGTTCGTGCAACTTCGGATTTCTCTCAAAAATTGAAATTTAAAAAAAAATCGAAAGGTTAGGTTATGTTAGGTCAGTCCAGTGGCGTAGCCAGGATTTGTGTATGGGGGGTGTTAAGAAGCATGGCCCCACGGTATTAAAGCGGGGGGTCCGGGGGTCCTCCCCCGGGAAAAATTGGATTTTAAGGTGTAAAATAGTGCTATTTTAGCACTTTTCAGTACTTAAATTTAAATATTGTAATGATAAAAATTTTATTAATTTTAATATGAAATTTGTTTGAGTGATGAATAAGAAATTAATTAAAGATTTGGTGCTAAGGGGGGGGGGGGGGTTTTGAACCCCTAAACCCCCCCCCCCCCCTGGCTACGCCCCTGGGTCAGTCACAACATGCTTGGTTTCTTTGGAAACTTCTGATTTAGCGGCTGAAGTGGCGTTAATACCAAAACGCAAAACTTCGGAAATCTTCGGAAATTTTTTTCAGGGAACCGAAACTACGTGAGTTGTAGGCTTCCCGGTCTGGAAACCGTCATGCTCAGTGGCGCCTGAGACATGTGGATTAGCAGCAGGCGTGCGTCGGCGAGCGAGGCATAGAGGCCTCGCGGGAATGCCAGGAACCCTGATGCGGTCAGTGCATTTCAGGACGTCCTAATTAAGAATCTTCAGCAACAAGAAAGTGACGAACTATCGCCGATGGATAAGTCTCCTAGTCTCTTTGACTGAACGCGGTTCGCACCTTTAACTGCAGTGAACAGTCTAACGATGGTAAACAATTAAACGGCAGCTCAACCTGCGATAAGTCATTTAGCAGTGGACTTAATGGGAGCAGCCGGCGATAACAAGTTAATGCTCTGCAAAAGTTTTAATTGGTTCGTCTTGTTAAAATTAAACAGCGGGGGACAGAACTGCGCGCGATTACAACGTTGGACGTGCGCTAAGAATTACGCGAGTCGCGCGCTTGACCTTTGTCTCGCAACTCGTGAGACGCGGCTACGTTTCATAACGTACAATGCGTAACACGACTTGCGTGTTCAAAATCAATGATATTTTCCTTAACAAATCCAGCACTGGTACTTACATTTTCTTAGTAAATAAATATATAAGATTTTTTTCCTTTAATTGTTTTTTTACTTTACGGGCATGACTATAATCAGTAATATGTGCAGTATTCATTATGTTAGAGAACTGAAAACTTATAAATTAGTTTCACAGTTACATTTAAGTTCAGAAGACTACATTTTACTACAGAAACTAGAAACTTATTTTTCCATATTCAGACAAATACGCAGTTCACTTAAACACATATTTTCTTTTGAGTAGACCTCGCATTCCTACCGTAATCCCCAACACCAGTAATGTGTCGATTCACAAACTAAAAAAAAATTATAAAAAAATTAGTCGTAATTAATATTTATTTAAATATGTGCACAAATACTTGGTGGTTATCTCTCACACCCTTTTAACCAAACGCATTCAAGTAAATATAGTTTAGCCACTGAACTCTGAAATTTTTTTAGCTGATTTAACACAAATCGCATTTATAATTTTGTTTGTCAAACACGGCAAACTTGGTTGTCAAAACTATCTGTTGTTAATGAAAAAAAAAAAAACAAGAAATAGACACAGGACAAAAGCTCTCCATATATTAAGGTATTTCGTAGTCTGTATATAAAACTCTATAATGGAAATAATGACTTACTAGTTCTTTCAAACTTTCACACTTTGAAGGTGTTCCAAGTGTTGGCTTACCAGGATCGATGCCGCCTCCCTCGCCATATATTACCTCACGAGTACCGAGACATGGTTGCCTGTGCTTAGAGATACCCGTCAGGACTTCCCACGGTGAACGGAACTCATTTAATATTTCAAATAAATCCGCGAATGCGTGTTGGCTGAGTGTTTAATCTCTTTAATTTTGTTGATGCTTTTGAATTTTGAAGATGATGATTATTAGCGTTTTAAAATTTCAGCAAGTAGAACAAATAAGTGCATCAAGTGGAAACTACATAAACAGGTCCAGTGAATGTGCGAGGAACTTGATGAGAAAAGTATGTTCGTAAAATATTTTTTTTTTTCACGGGAGAGGGAACCTTTCTGCGATGAAGAAGAAAGAATGCATGTCTGAGAGGAAGCTCCAATCTTCATGGGATATCCGCTATGGTGATCGTAATATCCTACAAGCACCCGACGAAGATGGAAGAATGCGAGTGGAATTTAAATCACATCGCCAGGATGGAATCTCCGCCAGGCCGGGCGAGGGGTAGTTGGAGAAGAAGCGCAGGGTTTCGAGGAAAGTGGGGGAGGGGGAAGAGAGAGAGAGAGAGACAACGGAAGCAACTCTGTGTGTAGAACACAAAGCCACGAGGCCCAAAAATCATCTCTAAGGGCCTCTTCCTTTGCCTGGGAGATTCTTCACAGTCAAAGAAAACAACAAACCGAAAGCTGCTGGACGGGGGGAAAAAAAGGAAAAAAGAAAAAAAAATCGGAAGGAAATTTCGATTGACATGAATTTTAATTAGTTTTAGAACTGAATGTTTTTTTTTTTTTTTTTCGAATTGTTTCATTAATGTTCACTTCGCAAACCAAGCGAACTCACTCTGTTCTACCATCTATACTCTCGCATGAATCCTGGCGTCGCAAGCAGCTTTCCTATCGATAGTGGGTCGCTTTTATAACTCAAAACAGCAGATAATATTGATCAACATAACTTATGCCTTTTGCTCATTTTCACTCGGTATTTTTTTTTGCGAGGGGGTTATAGTATATTAAACTTATTTCTGTCTCCCATTTTCTTCATATAATATTTATTTAAGTATTATTAAAATAGATTTAAGGAATTTAAAGACTTGCTAACATTTATAACGAAATTTTAATTATTTTTTTAGTAACTGCTTACTAATGCAAACAATCACGTTGTTTTTCGCATTAAAATAATACTTATTCCATTGCCTACAATGTCAGTTCTGAATTTTGTAGGAGTCCGTCTTCAGAAGATAAAAATAACTAAAGAGTGGTAAATTCATGACTCATCGAATTTGATAAAAATTGTTCCGTTTGCAAATGATGAAAACTGCGTTAAGCAATTCTATGAGGCGCGCTTACAAAATCCGTTTGGCCCGATAGATTATTTAATCCGAACATGTGAATATTAAGTGTTACTAGTGAACATTCGGTTTGTGTTTCGGATGTGCAGTTAGTCCAAGAACTTCTTAAAGTTAACCTTTATCGACAAAACATTTACTTATGGTTTTGTTTAACCTTATCTTGATAGCCAAGGAAAGGTAAAACTCATTATTTTCGACCACTCTGTTGGGATCTCAATCATGTGGGCCATAGTCCATTCTTCGCTTTAGTATGCCTTATTGCAGGCAGTATGCTTTGTTATTTTTTTCGAGCAAAAACTAACAATATACAATTTAAAAGTTAAATTGTTGTTTGTTACTTGCGCTAGCATTTTAGACTGCACAAATAATAAAATGAAAAATGTTGTAGTCTAAAAAAAATTTATTTAATTTTATAAACACATTTATTGTACATAACAAAAAAATCTAAACATTGTATATAAAATTTAATAAGGGTACAAAAATGAAGTATTCTAAAGTTATAGTTATTTAATTATCTTGTATTCCCGTGACCCGATACAGGGCCATTTGATTTATCTTGGTGCGAATGTGAAAAAATTGGGTCTCCTGCAGATACATTTCTATGGAAGTGGAATTTATCCCCAGCTACGAGATACAGTGTAGCATTGACTCTGCAGATGCAAACTTGAATAGGTGATAACAGTTATGAAAATTCGCGGTTAAAAGAATCGCAACTCTTTGTTGTAATTTTTGAATTGTACTTACTACTTATTTTAAGACTTGAAATATTTACCCCTCGAAAAATTTGAGGAATTCTTTACTAGCCCTACTTCGGCTTCAGGTACAATAATGCCAGTTGTCTGGGAGTAACGAGAGCATTCGGACAGCGAGCGCCTCCTTGTGCGTAACTAGGTCACTCCGCGCCGAAGCCTGTCTCGCGTGACACCGCGTCAACAATACACGCGCTGTCCTTGGGCGTGTCTGCACAGTGCGAGCATGACGTCCTGCGACTTACTTGTGGGCCGAGGGAACTGATTCCCCGCGCTGAACATTTTCCAAGAGCTCGTACGGCCAACATCACCATTCCGCCCTTCGATCTTGCGAAGCCAGTGATCCTACCGCAGGAATGATCTATAGTGATCATTCCTCTGAACGTTGGGGCCAATCCTGCTGGGACCTACACGATCTTCGCCCGCGTGAACTGAAGTTCACACTTTTTTTTCATTCTGCGGTGACAGGCGGTGGCAGTGCTGGAGGAATGTTATGTGCAGTTCAAACTTTGGTGGATGAAGTCGCTACATTCGATTGTGACACGGCGGGCTAATTGGTTGATGCCGTTACCACAAGATAGCAGCACATGCGGCCGCTGCCTGCCCGCATCTGTTGAATTTTAATAACGACTCTAAAACACATGCTGGTATTTAAAAGTTAATAATAATCCAAACAGTAAGAAACATTAATACCTACACTCTGCAACAAAAAAATAACCACGGAAATTCTGATTTCCTCCTATAATTTTAGTAAATAAGATTTTTTTAAATTGTTGGTAAGAATTTGTTTATTTATATGTTATTTAAACAAAGTCTTTTATGACAAATAATTTTATTAATAATATTAAACAGTTAAATTATAAATGATAGAAAATAAATCAACCCTTGTTCGTCAAATTTTCTGTCAAGGGATGCCGTCCTAATAACTGGTGTTACCCCCTCTAGCACGGCGAAAGGCCCTAACCCTGTCAGGCATACAAGAAATTACATTATGAACGCACTGCACCAGCACAGCATCCCAATCTCCACGAAGAGCAATTAGAAGCTGATTTAAATCACCATGAGTAGGGTGATGACGTTGTATAACACATATTTTTTAAATTATCCCGCAAATGCTCTGTCGGCGAGTCCAAAACTGTAATTCCCACGTGCTCCAAGTATTCGGTGAAAATTGTTGCGGTATTGAGGGCGTGCATTATCCTGCATCAAAATGAATTATTCACCAATGAATGGAGAAAATTGCATCCCAACCTCTAGGAGCGCAAACAAGTTCCCAGACGAGTCTCGCTTTCACATGGTTGAAACAGTGTGTGGAGACGACCAGGCAAACGACTCGCTCTACGATTCACGGCCTTTCTAAAGGCATCCAGTTATGATTTGGAAAGGTAAAACATTTCTACGCTCGTACTGAACTAATTATCGTTGATAATGGGGTTCTGGCTGCACAGAGCGTACATTGAGGAAGTGCTCCTAGAGGCTGTGATCCGGTTGGTTCCATTTATTTGGTGAAAAGTTCATAATGATGCAGGATAATGCACGCACGAATACCGCAACAATTGTCACCGAATATTTCGAGCACGTGGGAAGTCAGTTTTGGACTCGCCTGCACGATCACCCGACATGAATCCCATAGAGCAAGCCCAACTCTCGTGTTTTTCTTTATTTGGTGATCGGTAGAATGCATTCTCGACATTTAACACTAGCTGATATACCCGTAATTTGCTACAGAAGGCTACGTGTAGAAAACACTCGCTCTGATCATTACGCAATAGTGGGGCGAAACATCCATACTACAATAGAATTTAGATACTCTGTAATTATTTAATAAATGACTGCAATGCTATTTAAGTCCGCCACTGCCCTTCCTCGTGGGTACACTACTGCAACGCCTCTTGTTTCCCCAAGCCTCGTTTCCTCGTTTCGTAGGTACACAACTGTCCCTTCTAGTGAGTACACCATTGCCACGTATTATAGCTACGCCCCTTCCACGTCAGATATATACATATATATATAAATTTTAAAAACCTTTTTCTGATTAAAAAAATTTAATTACTTTTAAAAATAACTGGAATAATTAAAAATCTAAATGTGATAACTTATCATAGATTTAACACTCTAAGTTTTTAAAATATTATTTACCTATTTGTTTAACACACTAGCTGCAAGGACCCGCTTCGCTGGTTCTTTTTGGTCGTAAATTTAATTGTTTATATTTAATACAGATTTTTTGTATAAAAGACATGTGTTATAAGACTTTTATTTTCTTCCTTTGTTTATTTTTTTTCTTTTTTGTACAATATCTTACATACTAAGCGTACACAAATATACTACATATGCTAAATAATTTAATTAAAAACCATTCTTATACACTGCATTAGATGTTTTGTTGTCTGGTGCATAAAAATATAGATTTTATGGTACACATTAGTAGTATATAATAGGGGCGACTGGCACAGGCTTCAGGCTGTGGTGCCTGTGGTGCCGACCGCCATCTTGGATTGTGACGTTACGGCGGCCATCTTGGATGGTGTGACCTTGACCTTTGACCTTGACCTTGAATTTGATCCTCAAAAATCGCCAAAATCCTCCAAAATTGGGCAAAATTTGACCAAATTTCCTCAAAAATCGCCAAAATTTCCATTTCTGTGGAAAAAAGTTCCGCCAAAAATTCGCAAAAAATTCCTCAATTCGAAAATCAGGATTTCGAAAATCCTCAAAAGTCGTTTTGCCCTAGAAAGAACCCTAATTCCTAAAACTGGCTTAAAACTCCTAAGAGATAGCCGCTTATAAGCCATTTCTAGGAATAAGGATACCATGACCGTCATCTTGGATTATGTCGTCACCGATGCATTTTTCGTTACGGCCGCCATCTTTAACTTTTTTATTTATTAACCGATTTTAATAAAATATTTTTTAAAAATTATAAAAAAAATTAAATAATAAAATTTTAATAAAATATTTATAAAAAATATACTTTTACGACACGGAGTTCAGAGTCCGCGGTTCGGACCCGACGAGGGCAAAAAAATAAAAAATGGCGACCGATCCTTCCCCCGTGGTGGGTGCTGGCATACTGACTCCCACCATTTTTTTCAAAGCATATATATCGTCAGCTGGTATGACGTCATGTCCGCCATCTTGTCTTCGATGCTGGAAGCCATCATCATTGTATCGTCGGCTAGAGTGCGCTGACGCCATGCTAGTTTAATTCTTACCCGCTAGAGTGCAGTAATCATTTATTACTAAGGTGTCCGCCATCTTGAAATTTGGACGCCATCTTGAAAATCCGTATTTATTTAGCTAGAAATTCGGGAAAAGTTCCAAAATTTATTAAATAAATTTGCAATCAATATACTGATTGGCCCGGTCAGTTCCTATCCTTGGTTCGATACTCGATCGATGCAATATATTTTTATTTTATGTAAAAAATAATAATTTCAATAAATCATGTTCAAAATTCTTAAAGAGACTTTAAATCCTCTACTACAATCATCCTATCAGACATCATGTCCGCCATCTTGGAAAATTCGTAATTGACTTATTAATTCGGGAAAAAGTTCAAAATTCATTAAATAAATTTGTATTCCATATACTGATTGATTAGATCGACTTAGGTCCTTGGTTCGATCCCTGGACGATACAAAACAACTCTAATTTAAAAAATACCACAAAAGCGACAGGTTCGAGGAATTAAACACCACAAGTTCTTTCACAAACATAATATTTATTACATAATTTCTATTCTACTACAGGATCACTTACGAAAGCCAGCAAATTTACAATCATTTAGTTCCGCAGCGGTGTGAAATGTCTAATTCTTAGCTCCAATCGGTTTATACTAGACAGAGTCCAGCCAGAACCTTTACAGACATAGTTCTCCTCTTCTTGACAGAGTTTCTGGATACCGTTTTTAACAGTTTGCTTCACATCGTCAGAACTGTAAATTACTGCAGCCGATGTCTTGAATGCACACTTCTTCACTTTGTCATCTAACGGATACGGCTTTCCATATAGACAGTCCAACCACAAGTTATATTTCAAAGGTCCGTTTGTCGCTACGTCATCAGTAAGCTGATTGATTATGTTCTGTCTAATATCATCAAGAAAAGAACAAATGTCCTTCAACTCACCGAACGTATTTAGATAATAATAGTCTTTCAACGTTCCACGAAATGCAGACTGCGCCAAGTAGAATCCATTATCGTTTACTTGTAATGCACCGAACACAGTCTTAGGTTTAGTTCCATGTCCAGACGTCATAGCAATCGGTTTCTGCACATCTGTTTTTTTGCTTGTACGCTCACGAGTCTCCAATCTAAAGCGAGGAGTCGAAATGTTGACAGGTAGTTCAGCAGGAGCACAGACTCCACCTTTACATTTTTTCGCATGATGTCGCAAACTGTCAATTCGAGTAAACCATTTAAGGCACTCATCACAGCGAAACTTCATTCGAGAAGGATTCTTCGTGCATTTGCTCCGCTCATGTCTTCGTGCATCATGGGAAAATGCGAATGACGTATCACAGTAGCTGCAAGGATACCGTGGTGATGAAGACGAGCCTTTCAGACCTGATCCAGATACAGGCGTTGCAACAGTAGTACCATTTCCAGGCATACTCTTATGCACATCGATGCATCGTTGTTGCGCCGAAACCTTTACTTTCTGCCGCACAGCAGGACCTTTGCATGCCTTCATGTGCGTTTTCATATTATCTTTTCTGGCAAACTGCTTATGACATTTCTCACAAACAAACATTTTACGATATAGGTTCTTGGCACATTCGCTCCTCTCGTGTCGTCGAGCATTGCTGCTGTTTGAGAAAATCTTGTCACAGTAACAACACCGATGTTCGTTAGTTGTTGTCGATTCGGCATCCATTGAAGCCTCCATCGAGGGCGAAACGAAGTTCGTCGAGTTTTCCTGCACAGCCAGCACTACCGGCATTAAAGTCTCTTCTGCTGGTGGTATCGCGTCTGATGAAGTCTCCTCCAGTGTTGTCAGAGGCGTTACCGACGGGATCTGCACCTTCTCCACCGTAGCTGACGTCAGGGTTCCCGTAGACGATGGTACATCCTCCATCGAGTTCGACGTTAAAGTCGGTAAAGATGCCATCGAAATCTCAAGAACAGCTAATTGACACGACTTATGCACCAGAAGAAACAAACTAGACGATCCTTACACCGCCGACGTCAGTAACAAACTGAGCGATCTACTGTCTAGGACTCGCTTATATACATGCACCGTATGGAATAATACGCTAGTCAAATCAAGAACCATTTACAATAATACTAGAGTCAAATCTACAAATTAAAAAAGAGGATCATTTGATCGAAAAAAAATTCGATCCCTCCAATATACACCAGGCTCCAAGAGCTACAATTCACGTCATAAGATCCATCTACATTTTTGCTCCTATGCTTCAATTGACCATTAGCTGCAAGCGCTCCAACAGCTCCATCAGCTCCAACACGTAATGTACACAATGTACGCACAATACATGCAATTTACGTGCAATAATGTAATGATCACACAGTACACACAGGAAACGGAACGTACACACAGTACACACAGGAAACGGAACGTACACACAGAAAACGGAACGTACACACAGTACACACAGGAAACGGAACGAACACGCAAAGTACATGCAATTTACGCAAAGTACACGCAATGTACGCAATATATATGCAATGTACACATAATGACTACGCTTCGTTCGCGCAGGACAAGCATTTAATGAAAACGAAGCACGTTTGGACGGAAATTCTATCAAACGAAAGCTCATTTAACGAAAAGGAGGCACATTCTCTCGTTCATTTAACTTGGTAGGATGCGATCGTCAATGATAAGTTAGGATATAATCTCTCCAACAGTCTATGAATCCAACAGTTTATATTTTCATTAGCCATCGACTCCAACAGTCATTGGCTCCAACAGTCATTGGCTCCAACAGTCATTGCCTCCAACAGTCATTGGCTCCAACGGCCTTTTGGATCATCAGCTCCAATGATATTTGGTTAGAATGCTACGACTCTAAGAGACTATGAGACTACATTTCTACGAGTGTACAAGACTCCTCCAACTACCTTCAAGTGTACAAAGCTCCAACTACTTCAGCAGCATTATGTTATAAGATTCATCGAATTATTACGGTAAATTGGGTGAAGACGATTCCTTCTACGGTGATTGTTACAGTGACTCTGAGGCTGTTGACAAAGACATAGATTATGATGAAGCACCTAAAGCTGCCAAGATCGAAGAATGTGGCGGTGTCCTGAGACCGAAACGGTGGAAACGACGTGATATATTAAATAAATCTGATCAAGCTTGTGATGATCACCGTCTCAAACATGAAAGTTACCTTGAGGTTGGTGGTAAAACGGAAGACACCAGAGATCATAATATTTATTATAAAGGTGCAAGGAATATGGCGGTAGAAGAGAATGATTACACATCATGGAAAGATCCAAACATATTGGTTGACCGGCTAAGACTTCTACATGGTTCGCTTTGTGCAGGAAACTATTCGTGCATCAAAGAAATATCCTTCATACTCAAGGAACTGAGGAATGCTGGCTACATACAATAATGGCTTGTTTTACTTGCATTTGTATAATGTAAAGCAATAAAATAAATAATTTAAATTATAAGAATTTAATGTTTTTATTTCTTGTATTCTGATTTCTAACTAAGACTTAGATCTCGTAACTTGTGCTTCCTTTTTGCTTTTTTTTTGGTTGATGGAGCTTCCAAATGTGCTGCCTTTTCGATGATGGTGCTTCCAAATGTGCTGCCTTTTCGTTGTCGGTGCTTCCAAATGTGCTGCCTTTTCGTGGTCGGTGCTTCCAAATGTGCTGCCTTTTCGTAGTCGGTGCTTCCAAATGTGCTGCCTTTTCGTTGTCGGTGCTGCCAAATGTGCTGCCTTTTCGTAGTCGGTGCTTTCAAATGTGCTGCCTTTTCGTTGTCGGTGCTGCCAAATGTGCTGCCTTTTCGTAGTCGGTGCTTCCAAATGTGCTGCCTTTTCGTTGTCGGTGCTGTCAAATGTGCTGCCTTTTCGGTGTCGGTGCTTCCAAATGTGCTGCCTTTTCGATGACGGTGCTTCCAAATGTGCTTCCTTTTTTGATGGTGCTTCCAAATGTGCTTCCTTTTTTGATGGTGCTTCCAAATGTGCTTCCTTTTTTGATGGTGCTTCCAAATGTGCTTCCTTTTTTGATGGTGCTTCCAAATGTGCTTCCTCTTTTGTTGATGGTGCTTCTATTTTTTTAATGTTGTTTTGACTCAAGTATTTTAGTAAATTGTTCTTGATTTGACTAGCGTATTATTCCATACGGTGCATGTATATAAGCGAGTCCTAGACAGCAGGACGCTCAGTTTGTTACTGCCGTCGACGGTGTACGGATCACCTAGTTTGTTTCTTCTGGTGCATAAGTCGTGTAATTGCCTGTTCTTGAGACTTCGATGGCATCTTTACCGACTTTAACGTCGAACTCGATGGAGGATGTACCATCGTCTACGGGAACCCTGACGTCAGCTACGGTGGAGAAGGTGCAGATCCCGTCGGTAAAGCCTCTGACAACACTGGTGGAGACTTCGCTATGTGCTGTTCCACCACCATCTGAAGTTTCATCAGCATTGAATACTTCAATTAATGAAGAGCGTACTTCGCATCAGTGCAAATACTGTGGTGCATCATTTACTATCATCTCAAATGCTCGCAGACATGAAAGAAGCGGTTGTTCTAATAATGTTCAAAGAATACAATTTCAGTGCAATAAGTGCAATAAACTAATTTCACGTCTCGATAGCTTACATCGTCATTATAAAAAATGCTCCGAGACGTATAATGAACATGGTTATTGATTTGACTCATGTGTTGTACCGGCTAATGAGACTATATAAGTAAGACCCCAGGTGATATGGACTTCAGTCCGTCTCTGGCTGCGGTGATGAACGGATCGGATAGACATTTAAAGTCATGCAAAAGGCTTAGTCCGTACAATAAGAAGACTGTTTGAATCGAGGAATCCAAAAAGGCTTTAGTAATTTGTCAGTGTTTTTTTTGTACTTGTAGTAGTGTATTGAATTTATGTAATAAAAAATTTATTAAAAGAACTTGCGGTGTTTTTATTTCTCAAACCTGTCGCTTTTGTGGTATTTTTTAAATTAGAGTTGTTTTGTATCGTCCAGGGATCGAACCAAGGACCTAAGTCGATCTAATCAATCAGTATATGGATTACAAATTTATCTAATGAATTTTGAACTTTTTCCCGAATTAATAAGTCAATTACGAATTTTCCAAGATGGCGGACATGATGTCTGATAGGATGATTGTAGTAGAGGATTTAAAGTCTCTTTAAGAATTTTGAACATGATTTATTGAAATTATTATTTTTTACATAAAATAAATTATATTGCATCGATCAAGTATCGAACCAAGGATAGGAACTGACCGGGCCAATCAGTATATTGATTGCAAATTTATTTAATAAATTTTGGAACTTTTCCCGAATTTCTAGCTAAATAAATACGGATTTTCAAGATGGCGTCCAAATTTCAAGATGGCGGACACCTTAGTAATAAATGATTACTGCACTCTAGCGGGTAAGAATTAAACTAGCATGGCGTCAGCGCACTCTAGCCGACGATACAATGATGATGGCTTCCAGCATCGAAGACAAGATGGCGGACATGACGTCATACCAGCTGACGATATATATGCTTTGAAAAAAATGGTGGGAGTCAGTATGCCAGCACCCACCACGGGGGAAGGATCGGTCGCCATGTTTTATTTTTTTTTGCCCTCGTCGGGTCCGAACCGCGGACTCTGAACTCCGTGTCGTAAAAGTATATTTTTTATAAATAATTTATTAAAATTTTATTATTTAATTTTTTTTATAATTTTTAAAAAATATTTTATTAAAATCGGATAATAAATAAAAAAGTGAAAGATGGCGGCCGTAACGAAAAATGCATCGGTGACGACATTATCCAAGATGACGGTCATGGTATCCTTATTCCTAGAAATGGCTTATAAGCGGCTATCTCTTAGGAGTTTTAAGCCAGTTTTAGGAATTAGGGTTCTTTCTAGGGCAAAACGACTTTTGAGGATTTTCGAAATCCTGATTTTCGAATTGAGGAATTTTTTGCGAATTTTTGGCGGAACTTTTTTCCACAGAAATGGAAATTTTGGCGATTTTTGAGGAATTTTGGGCAAATTTTGCCCAATTTTGGAGGATTTTGGCGATTTTTGAGGATCAAATTCAAGGTCAAGGTCAAAGGTCAAGGTCAAAGGTCAAGGTCACAACCATCCAAGATGGCCGCCGTGACGTCACAATCCAAGATGGCGGTCGGCACCACAGGCACCACAGCCTGAAGCCTGTGCCAGTCGCCCCTATTATATACTACTCACATTTTCTTATGAAAAAGCAACTGAATCATGTGTGTCCCATATCTTCCACATCCTTATAATATCTATCGACGCGCAACCACCACAGTGCACGATGGGAGACTTGGGGCTACTACCACACACAAACACCGTTACTCTGCGATGTTTAGTTTTGGTGCAGAGTGAAGTATAGGCACACACACACGTCCAATTATATATGGTATATAGATTGTCCTTTGTTAAATCAGAAAGAGCGCATTTCTAAGTTACGCAAAATTACCACAGAGATGTATTAAAATATAGATAGTTTTATTCTGAACCAAAATCCTAATTGCAATGTTAATGGCTTTTCATGACTGCTGTAGAGAAACAAAAAATCTGTTAAAATGAAATATGCTCCATTAAAACAGTTGGAACAAACATGACGACAGTTAACAAAAAAAAGAGTCTGAAGGTTTTTTCTCTACGTGGAGACTCGCACAGAAAAATGAGGGGCAAAAATCAAAATTAATAGGCCAAATTTTCTAAAAAGTAAAATAAAAAACTATATAATTGAATAAAAACATCTCTCCGACGTGCAAACGGACGCCTACTAAAGAGTCTATGTACCAAGATTCTCGGCTCTAGGCCTATCCGTTACCGCGCTATACGAATGAAAGACTAACTCTATTGTATGGATGTCCCGAAGGACAAGAAGTTAGACCGAATGTAAGGCGAGGAAGCAGACGACTGCGCTCGTGGACGCGACTGTACCGCGCGGCGCACAGACTGTACCGGCAGGGAGGGGCCGGAGCGTGACCGGCCCCAAGCACGCAAGCAGGGCGCAAATGTCGCCGCCACCCTCCTGGCCCGCTGCTTGCTGCTGCAAGCAGGCGGGACAACACTGCAGAGCGACTGCAAACTGCGGCCTCCTGGCATGTTGTTTCCACAACGTGGATTACACCTGTTTCCATCAAATACTGTCATCATTATTATAAAAAGATTCCAGCCTGCGGCCGAGACAGCAAAGTAAACTGCCTTCATCTTTATCTGTCCCTCCACCATAAGCGTAGATCCCGGGAGGGGGGAGGCAGGGGTACTCCCCCCCTCCCTGGTATTAAGAAGACCCTTGTTGCGTTTGGTTCCCTGCCCGCAACGTAAGAATTTCTGAATGGATGATGTTTAGTGAACTTTGCCCCTGGAAGTGACACCAACAGCAAAACAGCGAGGCTTCTCAGGTAGCCAACTCCTGAGGCACCTGCCATCGTCCCAGCGACTTCTGGAGCGCCTCGTGACTGGTCATCTGACTGCATCACACCTCCACCCTCCCCCTAAGAGAGGGATATAACTCCATGTTTCTGGGGGCTTCTCCGACGGAGCTGATACCAGCGAGCGACTATATGAGGGCCAGGTTTGGCCGACAACAAGCAGAGCGACGAGGAAGCTCTCCCCACCGGATACGACACCCTGCCGTTACGCTACTCGTCTACACGTCATCTCCAGAGCGTCACTGTGCCCGACTCTGCAACGAGCAGAGAATTGGACTTAGCCGCAGAAAGCTGTAAGTTGGACTTCAACATTTTTTCATCCAAGTTTAGATTTAGCCCATTCAGCGCCGAGGTGTCAGGAGAACATAGCCGCAGATGAGAAAACTCGTCGACGTCACGTCCGAAGCGAGTGTCTACTCGCTGAACGAGTTTAGTTGTTAAAAACCGCTCTGCTGATTTACGACTCATGAGTAAGGGCAAAGTGCCACCAAATTGATTAGACACTCGGTGACGAATTTTCTGATTACTCGTCGGACGAGTGCGAGTGGGCGAGTCGACGATAGTATCGGTGCAAGAAGGGCATGTGTGGTAAGAGGATCAATAAAGGACATAGTGTGTGGCGGGGGCAGCAGTGACATATAAAGAAGACCAACTCAACCCGGCTTTGACCTACCAACATTGGACTTTGCTGTGTGCAAAACTGAAGCGGGACGAAACGAGTTTGCCGCCAGAGCAAACGTCTTGAAGAACTTGGTTCGTTAGTAGTTCCGTTCTACGAGTGCGGCAGATCACGGGAGTCGACGAGTCGTAAGAGCGAGGAGTGGCTGCTCTTTCGCACAACGGTTGACGGCGTCATCGGATCTCGGTTTTCTACACCCGGTGGTTGCCAACGAAGAAGCCCGCAAATAGCGCCGTTGCGGAGCAGAGCGCTAGGCCTCGAGGCGACTCGCCCGCACTGTGGCCCTGGAGTGGTGGAGTGGACCCTCGTTACCAACGATCTCTGAGGCATAGGTCCGCACCTGGATATAAGTGGGGGCTTACATTTAGTTCCACTTCACTTATCAATCCGAGACACCTATTTAAACGTTCAAACAAACAGTTACATGAAATCTAATAAAGTTTGTTAAAGTTGTTTGACAAAGATTGAACACGAGCCGCACACAGTTGCAGGGTTTTTAATGTTTCATGAAGTTTGTTTTAGAGTCAGTAATATAGTTCTTGTGCTTCGTAAAATACTTTTGTTACGTCAGAAGAGCCAGTTGCACTGGGCCTCTAGTAAGATCATCAGCGGTAATTGTTGATTTGTATATAATTTGTAATTTCATAATTTTTTTAATGCTGTCATTTAATAATTTTTCATGTTCATTGTGATAACTTTTGTGATAATTCTTTTATATCAATATGGGCTCGTGTTTATACATATATATATATATATATATATATATATTTGTCTCTAGTTATGATACACGGAGTACTTCAAGTAGAACCACTCAGTTATAAATGTCCTCAAGCGTTTATGAGTGTTGTTTGTTCGAGATTTTAACAATCTCAATAAACATTTCGTGTGCTTCTCACGACATTGTTTTTGTTTCCGCTCTAATCAACCCTTACTCTTGTTTCCCCTCTCGGGGGCTAACACCCTCACTGAGGGGGTCCACTGACCCTCTTGCGCTTGCAAAATTGTGACTACGAAAGGGATTGATAAACACAATAATGTCAAAATATTTTATGAAAACCTTTTTGTATTTTTTGAATGTTATGGGCTCATTGCATGTATATAAGTCAATAAGGGCAGCACACAACATACAAGCACCGTATCTAGAGATGACGTGTTGAGCCCAAGCGCAAAAACTCTCGGGCCATGCCGCCACCCCCCCCCCCCCCCCTATTCTTGCAAATTTCCATTTTCACACCCGCCCTCCACCGTTCCTTCAATTCCACCTATTTCCATTCTCATCTCTCATGCACTCCTTTAAATAATTGCTTTCCCCACCTCCTCATTGGTATTCCTTAGGGTCTTCTTGTGTATTTTAACTCCATCACTATTCCTAGGCAGCCTCTCTTTTCACATTCTCTGGACATGACCACACCACCTCGTTATTACTTTTTTACATGATCTCATTCAAGGCTGTACTCCTGCACTTGCTTGCGCCATCTCATTCCTGATCCTGTCTCACCTCGTTACTGCCAACATACTCCTCTCTGGTCTTCCCAGCATCTATCTCGTCCACAGACCAAGTCTCTGCTCCATAAGCGATCATGGACACAGAGTATGTATTGCACAATACTTGTAAATATTTTGTACATAGACAACTGGTTCTAAAATATGTTGTATGTCTGACCAGAATCAGCCACTCAGAATCGTGCCCACCAAAAAAGAAAATACCTGTTTTTTCGCCTCGACGAATCTTTAAAATGGTGAAGAACACATGGAAGATTGAAGACGTTATAAAGGTAAAATAACTTAAATAAATTCGTACGTAATATAAGTAAAGTAATTTATATGTTAATTTAAAAATTTGCGTGTACAACTTTGAAATACCAAAGAATGTGCAATGGGTACTAATGAGATTTAAATTTTCAGATGTTTGTACGTAAAAAAATGCAAAAAAAAACCTAAAACGTTTAAATCATCCAACACTTTGATGCATTGAATTTTAAAATAAATGTGTAAAAGTGAAACGTTCGTGCTAGCTCAATCCAATAACAAACTTTAGTAACGTGAGAAGGATTAACAACATATGTGAGGTTATCTGTTCAGATTTATTTGACGAAGAAAATAGATAGCCATATTTATTTTTAGTCCAAAATTACCCCTCAAACTTTGTTTTCAGATGTAGTTACAGGCGAAACTTTGACCGTTCAAAAGGACTTTAGTTCGAAATTGATTCATATTATTATACATATTATAACGTTAAAAATTAAGTGGATCAGTCTTCTTCATTGGCGTTTGTTTAATATAAGAGGAAAAATGCACGAATACTTTATTAGAATTATTAAATAAATTGTTCTGGGTAGAGGTGGGTCGAAAAGTAACAACCTGATACTTTGTCACTGATACGCGCCTGTATCAGGAACGGCAAACGAGTACACTTGAAAAGTATCAAGTACTTTAGTATCAGTTCAGAATTCGCCTGGAACAACACCACGCCCAATGTGCGCAGAACCCGATCGCAGATGACGGTCACTTGGGCGGAGCTTGTGAAAGGGGAGGGAGCAGGAACGACGAATAAGGGATAAAGAAGGGAAATAATGTAGGGGAGGAAGCGCAGGGGAAGGCGTTGAAGGAGAGGCGCAAAGCGAAATTGTTACGAGTCGTTTGGTTATTGTCCCACATCAAAGTAAGCTCAGTGCGCAGTGAGTGCACAGTCTCGTTCAATAATAAAACTAATGAAATTTTAATATTAAAAAGTACATTAATACAAGATATAATATTTATATTTGTGCACCTAACAGCTATGAAAATGCAAATAAATTCTCAGTTGACACTAATAACAGATGTTATCAATATATGGACTTTTTTTTTCTCGAAAACAATTAGTAACTAGTGTTTTCATACATTAAAAGATTACGATTTTATCAAAAATTAAAAATAAAAAAAAACAGATACGTACATTATTGAGGATACTATATCAATGTTTACGTTTCAAATATTTCTTCAGATTAGTCGATGATGATTTATAACTCAGTTTTTGTTTACACAAATTACAATTAGCAAACTCATTATTTTCCGTAAAAAAATTCCACACAAATGAAGTCTTTTTCTTGCACTTATCCATTCCTTATTTCACTATAAAGATACTAACTACAAAGCATGACAGCCCGCAACAATGTACATGGTGGTAATTAATACACGGCCAGGACGAACTGCAGTGAATGTTGAACTGATTGATACTGGCTGGATCAGGCGGGCATGAGAGTAACAGAGGTAGAGAATTACCGGGCGTGATAAATAATGTATCAGAGACACCGATACCTTTTTACGCTGGTGATGGCACGGAGGATGTGTACCCTGTAACGAGAATGCTGATACCTTGTCGCTTCCTGGGACCGCTACTGCTCTGATTCAAAAGTATCAGAGACTTGTAACTAGGTACATTACTGTATCAGTATCAGGTTAGAACAGATACCGAAAATTGCTGTAACAACCCACCTCTAGTTCTGGGCCTATAAAACTCGTATTTCGAGGTAAAATTTGACATGTGTTAATGTTTGGTACAATTTTTTTTTTTTTTTCGCTACGATTGTTGAGAGTTGCCTTTTTACACTTCATTGGGCTAATGACTAAATTTGCTGTACTACTGAAGGTCCATGGATCCTCCAAAGATCGCTACGACTTATTATATAATTATTATTTAAACAACCACGATAGTAAAAAAAACTAGTGTCACAAAGGACCCAAAAAAAAAAGAACGTAAACGAAATATTATTGATGTCTAAATATCATGTGTCTTGGTAGCAAGTATTTGTTGGGAAAAATTTCGTATATCGAATTAGCTGCGAGGTAGATTTAAAAATCTAACGACAACTATCCATGTGATCTTAAGCGTATGTGAGATGGTCATCAGCAATAATCAGAAGACAATGCCTCGTGAGACCGCGAAGTTTAAGTTTGAAAAATCAATTCATAATTAAGCTTATAATAATAAACCTGGACGCAATAGAATCAGCAAAATCTCAAAAAAACAAAAAGATACATTCTTACAACACAGCCATAAACCATTTAACGAAACGTACGTTTTACAAACAGTTTATTGGAAACCAGTCACCAAATATTTATTTTCTTATCACAAGTAATGCTAGGTAAATTTTCCAACACGATAGTGCAACACACATACAATTCATGCTTGTCATGCGCGCGTCGTGCCGGAGTGGATTTTGAAGTGGCGCTCTGTTTGAGGTGTTCACACACTCAGGGTGGTTGCGTAATGTTAAATGTCGTGAGGTCGCAAACCGGTTCTGCGCCACTCGTAGCAATGATTTCCGGATGTTTGCGCCCGGAAGGCGAGAGCACGGCGACAGTCGGCGATAGACGTCCTTGCAGCGCGTGTTTTGAAGTACGAGCAGAATGCATATTTGCAGGATGGCAGGTTAGTTCATTGTGCAAGCAATAAGCAAGCTCAACTAAACCTCGCGAGACAAATCGAGCTGTTGTCGATAAACTATACACGTTTTTTTTTTTTACATCCATAGAGAATACTTTAGTATTAATATCTGAAAAGGTTCTCGAACAAAAGTGGTCTCATTAAAGGGTTGGTTTAAGATAAAATGTGCGATTTCTTTCCGAAATTGAAATTTTCTAACCTGGGACATAATGAACTTTTTGCTGTACAATGTTGAACTTAGTATCTAAAACGTAACAGTTAAATTTTTAAGGTGAAATTTATTTATTAGGCGTATAACCATATATCCTTAACAACTAAAAGTATTAATTTTAAATTTACTATAATGTCTGTTTCACATATATAGTAGTGCCTCATGAAAATATTAGTTTCAAAGACGCCGAAATGCAGTTAATAAAACCTTATTAATGCTCGCTGTGCTGAAGTTTTAACAAAAAATAACAGTTACAGAAAGGAATACAGAAATCAATAAACTGTCTGTTTGAATACATGATATTACCCGCGCCAATATTTTCAACTTTATGGGAAATCAGCAAAAAAAACCTCGGTGTAGAGAGGCTGTCTGCTTGAATACCAATGAACAAAGGACCATAGCTTGGTTGGCGCGTCAACCTTAGTGTTACATGTTAGCTATAATCCAATTTTGAACAGATTGGTTGGTAAATAACAATTTAGTGTCAATTGATTTTTAAGTGGTTTATTAATTATGTATTTTGAAGCAAGGGATAACTACGTCTGCATGATTATATGGTAATTGTGTGAATACGTTTTTTGATTTAACTAATATTTGCGCTATATTGGTTAGACGCCCAAAACATTGGCCAGAAGTGTTGTGTTTGCGTTGTAGTAACAGTTTTAAACTTTTAAATAACTATTTTTTTTAAGAAAGTGGCTGTTTTTAACCACGGATATTCTATTCAATTTATAATAACCATCATCAGACGTTGTGAAGCACCATTTTCACAATGTTTTAGGCGCAACAATATGATGACGGCGAAGTAAAAAAAGGACTTCAACTACGTCACAGCACGCCGTCTTCTGACAACTTCTAACTCCATGTTTGGAAGCCAGTGTTTTTTGTTTGATAAATAAATAATATGTTTACTCTTACTTGTGTGTATGATAAAAGAACTTAAGGGTCGCGTACAGGTCGATGCAACACACAGCTTTTTGTAGCATCCGACCGGAACCGGGAGACCAAGAGTTGGGGAAGTTCCGCAGTGGATATGTTTCCGTACCTAGTCGTTAAGTTCAGAAGTTCACTGCGACTAGAGTTTATTGCGGTGTTTTATGTTTTTCTGGGCTTACTGAACTTATAATTTAGATGCGTGATAACGGTGAAGAATAAAATATAAACACCATTACAGTTGGAATAGAGATGAAATAATAAAGACTTGTTTATAATTACACTGATTATGTATGCCCATATAAGAAATAATTTATAATTTTAAATCATTCGATACGATTTTTTCAACTTAATATCACCGAGTTGTTCAAAACATGTGATCCTGAATCCAATATCAACATACTAAACAGGTGTCAATTGTAATTTTAACATTTATTTAGGGTGTTTATTGAATATCAATAATTAATTTAAAAATAATCGTTATTTATATGAAAATTACGATAAAAATGCAATATTTTTTTTTTCAATTTTATTGCAGTTTTTTTGTACAAACTCTTAGGGGAAGTAAATTTTGGTACTGTTGGCAACACTGGAGCCTTGCCGATCTAAGCCCACACTCACTGTCATAAATCGGCGACGACGGCTGTGCTGATGGGCGCTACGACTACAGTCAAACATGTCTGTGCTTCGAGCAGAATTCTCTAGCACGTCATCCAATACTCCCTACTGCCAGGAACTTGCATATATGACAGTACGAGCCCAGCCCTTGTTCCCGTTGCTACAAGCCGAGTTTACAATCATATTTTATCCCCACAAGTATAGCAAAAATCAATTTCTCTGATTTTCTGTTCACTAGGCGATGTTACGTGTACATATTTTTCTCGAGGATGGATTTTTAAAATATTTTTGGTTGAGAATTTCAAATTTTATCTTTTATTAACATACAGTGTCTAGATATTTTAAGACCACACGATTATTTACAATAAAGTTACCCTATTTTAACAAATTGCGATACAACACTCAATTTAAAAAAAAATTTTTTTATTATTTTTCGATACTTATTATAAAAACCTACATTGTTAAGTATTAAAATTTTTGTAAATACCAAACCATTTTGCTGGTTTGAGTATCAATTTTTTTTCCCAGTATTTAAAGATGTGTAAAACCATTTGTAAAAAAAATGTTCAAAAATAATTGGTTTACATACGAAATTAATTTTTTTTTTACATTTTGAAATATATAGGGAAAAACAATGAAGTGTATTTGCAGGTTTAAATTTAAATTGAAAATTTTGTCGATAGAGCTAACGAGACTGATAGGCACCAATCAATTGCTTGTATACTATGAAATGGTGTCCATAGAGTCTCGCTAGCTTACTCTACAAAATTTATATTTATATTTAAACCTGCAAATACACATTATTGGATTTTCTCTAAATTTTTCAAAAACTAAAAAAAAAAACCTTATGTAAACAAATAATTTTGAAAGTTTTCATTTTTTCTAAATTTTTCTTAAAATACTATAAAAAATTGATACTAAATCAATTAAATGGTTTAGTATTGATAACTTTTTTGATACTTAAAAATGTAGGTTTTTATAATAGTATCGAAAATTAAAAAAAATGCCCTTGAAAACTAAATGTCGTATCGCAATATTTTTTTTTGATAGATAGTCGTCTAAAGATCTGCACTATTCACAAAATGTTCATGAAATGATGACCAAAAAAAATAGGGTAATTTTTTTTTTAAAATAAGCCTATGGTCTTAAAGTTTTGTTAGGCACTGTACATATAGTGTCAAATGAAATCAAGTCTTAAATGTTTTATTCGGTTATGCAGAAGTGCCACATTACTTCTAGAGTCCTGCATTTTTTTGATCGTTTTTTAGGTTATTAAGGGACATACAATTCGGCGTGGTTACGTCCATATGTATTCCAAAGGTTTTGTTAGGACTAACAAAAATTGTAGATCTAAAATGATGTACTTATTAGATAGCTGGAATTTTGGAATTAATAATTTCTACCCTGCAGTACTCCGACATTGGAACAATCCTGCGAGCGGCCGCAGGTGGAATGTCCCAGTTTAATATTAATTAATAACCGCAACAGGTGCTGTTAATAATTTATAGCTGGCCTGGTTGGGCGAACCCCGGCAAATGTTTATTTAATAGATGCTTTAATGGACACTAATTTTTCCATAGTTTCTGTTATACATTACGTTGTATTTGCAAACTAATACTAATGGTTTTAGGATGTCGGGCATTGTTTCAGGACGACAGCTATTTCTTTGAGCTGCGTATCTTGCGATAGATTTTCTCTAAATTCAGCCTAGGAAAAAAAAAATAATAATATACGTTCTGTTTGAGCGAAAATCGATATTGTGTAGACTACTTTATGACATCTACGTTCGGACTCGTGAAGTAACTTTAAATATACGATAGGACAGCAATGAATAAACACGGAAAGCATTTGGTGGCAGGATAGAGGCAGTTGTTGCCCCGGACCTTGTCTGGGGAGCGATAAGGGCGAGTGTGTGCCGCGCACAAAGGGCGCCCCGCGTCGCACCTGGACGCACCTGTCGTAGAGGCACGCAGGTCACACACAAGCATGGGCCGGGAGCAGGTGGGGGACATCAAGAGGCTCCTGACGCCTGCCAGGGGTGTCCCAACACGTCACGGAGCTAGCCGAAGAGCTCACACGACTCGGCCGCAGCAGTCACTGAAGGGTACTCGGCCGCAGCATATCCTGTCCCGCGCATCTGCCCGACTTAGGGGTGAATTGTTGTAAACCTGTACACGGGCTAACGAGCCTTGCCTCCAACCCAAGTGCTTCCGAACACAAGTGCAATGTTTTACCGTCCAGCCATCTCGCTCGGCCAGTGACGCTGTCCAGCAGTTGGCCAGCAAAACAAACCGTATAATAGTCTCAAAGGAACTCGCTAAGAGGAATCGTAAAAACGCCACCATGAAGTGAGAATTGTGGAAGAAAGATGTAAAATCCGCATTAGCAATAATTTAGGGTTGAACTTCACTGTAAACAAAACAAAAGTATGGCTTTCAAAAAGGGGATAACCGGAGCGGGGGGTACTTTTCGTACTCATTTTGACTTCAAGTATTAATATGGCAGAGATTACACACACACTGCTCCCTGCCTGCCTACCTCTATTATGTACACCACACAGTTTTACACGGCAAACTTTCTTTCGCAAACTATGAAGCACCGCAATCAACATGCAGTTTTATTCTACGGGAAAATACGTTCGTTAACTGCGACCGGACCAGTTTCCAAACGTACCCCTGATCTTTAATAAACAATTTCCGGCTGCTTAAAACTTGTTTACGCTGTCAAATGTTCCATCAAAATAACTTCAAAATCTATTCGTATCTCATCTTATTAAACGAGCTATTTTGTACGTATGTGTACGAATGTATGTGTTTGTTTGTATGTATAAGTGTAAGTATTCGTTAACTCGTAAAGCTATATTAAATTTACTGACTAGCTCGTTTTTGAGTACCAACTGGAGTAAAAATCTATTTAACATTTTTTTAAACTGAAAATTAAGTATACAACATTGTAAATAAATATTATACCATAAATATACGTTTATCATTGGGAAGCGTATGTAAAGAAAGAACACATGTTAGATACACCAAAGAGATATAAAAGTCCCCATATAAAGTAAGTGTGTCACACTAAACATAATAGTGGTAAGCAGGCAGGGAGCGGTGTGTATAGTCGCTGCCATGTTAATACTTGAAGTCAAAATGAGTACGAGACCACTCCCCATTCCCACTTTTGAAAGCAATACTTCTATTTTTTTTGTTTGCAGTGAAGTTTAACCATAATCTTGCTCATATGTTGTTTAACGATTTTTCTTAGCAAGTTCCTTTGAAGCTATTAACAAATTTTCGCATTAGTCATTTAAGCTACGTTTTGTTTTGCTGGCCAACTGCTAGCCAGGGTGACCAACTACTAAGAACACACAAACATCACAGATTAATTACTCCACGTTACACTGATTAAACAATGAAGTACAGCTATAACAATGGAACACAATCATTATAAGGTTTAAAATGTTGCATTGAAAATACAGCTGGTCCAATCTTATTGTAACATTCTTACCATGTATTTTCGTAAACCAAGTTAAACAATATATTATAAATAAATAAAATGGGCTGTCAGTCGCTAAGTATATGAAAATAAAATGTACTCACTAACACTGAATATTTATGAACATTAATACACAAATACTTATAATTCTTAGCTTTGTTACTTTCAAGCATAGGTAAATACCCGACAGAGTGGAAGTATTCACACATAAAGCCCATACCAAAAATTAAGTCTCCTGAGACAGCTAAAGATTTTCGCCCTATAAGCATCTTGCCAACTGTCTCCAAAGCCTTTGAACATCTGGTGCACAAACAAACCTATGCTTACCTGTTACAGAGAAATTTTTTAGATACCTTCCAATCAGGATTTAGACCCGGCCACAGTACCACTACTGCCCTCATTAATGTTACTGATAGCATACGTCATGCTATTGATAGGCGTGAAATAACGATCCTAACGTTGCTTGACTTTAGTAAAGCATTTGATTCAGTAGATCACAATCTTATTGTACGAAAAATGTCAATTCAATATAATTTTTCTCATAGTGTTTGTACATGGTTCAATTCCTACCTAGGTGGTCGTTACCAACGTGTCGTTCTCAATACCGAAGTATCCACGTGGCTCCCAATAGTAGCAGGTGTCCCTCAGGGTTCAATTCTTGGGCCACTTTTATTTACTATATTCATAAATGATCTACCTAAATGCTTAAAACATTGCCAATACCACATGTATGCCGATGATGTGCAAATATATATTCACGCAAAAGCAACCAATATCAATCAGTCAATTTGTTCTGTCAATTATGATCTCGATTCTGTCTCTAAGTGGGCAAAAGTTAATAAACTCAGGCTGAATGCAAATAAAACGCAAGCAATATTAATTGGTTCTCCTCAAAAGCTCACTGAATTAATTCCTAACAAATACTGTAACTTAACGCTCCAAGGAGTTGATATTCAGTTCTCTAACGTCGTAAGAAATCTGGGAGTCCTGATAAACACAACCTTAACCTGGAAGGAGCAGATAATGCAAATTTGTAAGAAGGTACATTTTTCCCTTCACTGCTTACGACGGTTAAAAAATTTGCTTCCACTTAGTATTAAAACCATGCTTGTTCAAACATTAATTATGCCCCACTTTGATTACTGCGATGTCCTCTTTCCTGATCTAACAGATAAACTAGCTAAGCGACTACAGAAGCTCCAAAACTGCTGCGTAAGATACATTTTTAACCTTAAATTACGTGATCATCTAACCCAATACTACCAGCAGTTAAAATGGCTCACTCTCGCACAAAGACGCAAAATGCACATACTTGCTTATAAGGTGCTGCAGCAGGTATCACCTCATTATATGTCAGCCGGTATTAATTACCTACATAGTTACCATAGCCATGACACGCGATCCACACGCAACCCAATGCTATCTATCCCAGTGCACTCATCCAAATGTCTGTCGGGATCTTTTGCAACCGTGAGTAGCAGGCTCTGAAATAAATTAGACCAAGCGACAAGGAAAACAAAAAATCTAGCATCCTTTAAGTACAGGCTGAAAAAACATCTTTGTATCAACTGCTTACCATGACCACTTCACTGCTACCCTACTGCTTGATTCTGTGTGTGAATGTGCGAGTGACTGGTTTTAATGTAGTAGCACCTAATGTTTTTTTTTTCTTTTTTTTTTTCGGTTTTGATACTTTTTGCTGTATGTTTAATTACTTTCCTTTTTATGTATGTCTATGCTTAGTTTCTAATTACTTTATAATTAGTTATGGTTGAATCTTTTGTAATAGTTAATATCTGAACATTAAGTTAAAATTTTAATTTGTTCTCTTAATATTTAGTCTATATCATGCTTAGTTTTTAATATTCAAATCTTTGATGTAATTGCAGAAAAGTGGTTAAGTGTAAGAGAAGGCGTACCGCCTTAACTTCGCCACCAATAAAGACGATAAACAAACAAACAAACACTAGTAGCCGGTGTAGGAAAATGCAGTGCAGCTGCACTAGTTACACCAGCCAGTATAAGTGCACCAGCATGTTTGAATGAAACAAATTTTGTCTAAGACTATCTTGGATTTGACTGTAGTTAAATTCAAGATAAACTTTTAAAGTTAGGTTTTTCTTGTTTTTTGAGAGAAAAATGAACAATATTTGTCTGAAAACCAATACCCCTCCTCAAAAATATGCATGAATTTTGCTGCATTGTAAGCTATACTAAGTTAAATAAATGATCGTTTTTGCACAGAACGTCACATTTGGTTTGATAAAATTACGTGTTTGTAATTTTGTGTTCCCAGTGTAGTCGGTATGGTTGAATTAAACGGATATTGTGTACCACAAAAAAAACCTTTAGGAATATAACCAAAAAGTTTCATCTCTAAAGCAAAGCTTTTTCTGATTATTCCTTAATTTTATTTAATAGCCTTTACGATGGAATCGTTTTTACTTTATCATTATTAAAACACAAACGTTAGTTTCTCAAAGCGCAATATAATTTAAGATTGCTACATTTTTAAAGTGAGAAAATTTCTTACCCGTTTAGCTTTATTTAAAAAACACTACCGTTCTCGTATTTAGAAGTAATTAATTTAAACAACCACGAACCTACTATCCTTAACAAGATATAACCCACTTAGCGTCGGTATCGTTAACTTAAATTAATTTTGTTTGAAAGCTGTTTTAGATTTTCCGTTTAACTTTTACAAAAATATTTCAATATAAAATGCTGCTAAAAATAATTTGTATGCACATAGTCATTACTTCTTAAATTTCATTACAATTACTTCATTACTTCATTACAATTTAATGGCCGTCGTTAAAAATATTTTTTATTATTTAGAAGCTGTGTTATATATTAAAGTTAATTGGTCGGAAGGAGACAAGGTTATTCCGCTTCAAAACACACGATTAGTAGCAGCTGAAGTATATTGTTTGTGCAATTATTAAATAATACATTAAGTATAGAAAGAAACATTTGAAAAAGCACAGAATAAAAATAACTTCTTAAATAGGATTGAGAATAATGGAGAGTATATTATCCATACTGTTGTATAGAAGGATACGCTGGCTTATAACCACCGAGGCTGGCACGAACGTTAAAACACACGTACTTGTAATGTGCACGTGTTTGTCCTTTATGTCCTCCAAGCAATGAAAGAATTAGTGATTTTTGGGACTTAGGAAACTAAAAGAAAGGGAATCCTTGTAATAAATATCTACAGACAAGCCTCGTACACACTGAGTCTGCATTTGGTTCAAGGAAGCACTGAAATCCTGATAATGTTTCATGTGTTTTAGTTAAATTATGCTTGTGTGGTAGTCAAATAATAAGTGTCTGAAAACAACAGTGCATCACGGAGTTTTAAGCAATGTTTTGATTACTATATCTTTGAACTACTTCGAAAATTTTAAACAGTATATATGTATAAACAAAATTTATGTATGCTGACATTTCAGCATACCTATACTTATTGTCAGTTTAATCAAGTAAAATATATTGGCTTTGAAACTTATTTTAACTAAAAAAACATTATAAACCTTAGTACAACCACATCATGAGTATTATTAAATCAGACTATAGGAATTTTTAACGTGATTAAACTAAGTTCAGATTTTACTGCGAGCTATGCACTCGCTCATTCCAACAGCTCACGCTAAAACTCTACGACTCAGCTGATCTGAAGAATTACGCCATGCACCTAGCTAAGGAAATTGAACGAGTATACTGGATCAGGATGAAATCCAGTGGCCGCTATCTTGAGAATTTGACTATAATAGAATACCCGCGTGCACTAACTTAAATGCATTTGTGTGGAATTACCGAGATAAAGCTATGCGTGGAATTGCAAGGCAATTCACGTAGCGAGCCAAAAGGGACCCCGGATGGCAGTCGTCCTTGCGCGTTGCCCTTGGCCTTGGACCGGCGTGTTACAGTATCCTCACCCACATTCCTCCCCGCGGCGGCCGCAGGTCCTCGAGGACCGGTTACCTGCCGCGCGCTTCCGCCATCCTCCCGCTCACAGTCCTCGTCATGCTCACCTCGCTATACTGCCCTGTTACACCTCTCCATCACCCTCACACTCATAGCTATCCTCCCGCTGTTCACCAGCCTCCTACCACTCCCTCCTCTGCCAGCTCGTGGTCCTCCTTCCTTTCACCGCCCCACACTCTCACCTCCCCCTCATGCTTACATCCCTCCTCCAGCCCACCACCCCCTGCTCACCGCAATTCCCCAACTACCCCCCTCATCGAGTTCAAGGTCCTCTTCTCATTCACGCTATCCTATCGTTACTGCCCTCCTTTCGGTCACTCCCCTCTTCCAACTCATCTTCCCCCTCATGTTCACCCCTATCCTCCTGCTCGCCGTCCCCCCGGTCGCTCACACCTCCCTCCTGCTCAAATACATCCTCTTATTCACAGCCCTTCTCCTGACCACACCCCTCCTCCCATTCTACACCCTCCTCACATTCAAGTCCCTCATATTGCTCACATTCCTTTTCCCCACTCTCCCTTAATCCACTAAAGGTTCTCCACACCCTCTCGCCATCCTTCCACAACACCATTCCTACCCTCACTCTCTTCCCCGCCATTTTCAGTCCTCCTCTCACTCATCTCCTCCTCCCATCTTCTGCCCTCCTCACAATCACCACTATTTTACCACTCACCACCCTCCTACCAAAAGTAATAAAATAACATCACTTTATTACAGATGTCTACATTATTTCAAGACTTTAAACAAATAGCATATTTCTTTGAAATGTAGATTCATGGTATCAAATTTATTTTTGAATGTATTTGTTGATTATTAGTTATGCTTAGTATTACTTAAACAAAAATCATAAAATTTTCACCCATATCCTCTTTTCCCACAGTGATGTCTATGAGAAAATTCAGAATTACACACTTAGTAGATATGGCAATTTCCGTTAACCAAACAAAACTAAACTCATCCCCGTCATTTTTACCGCAGATGTGAAATCCAAAGCATCTTTTATAACTTACATTTATATTGAATTAACATTTATTTTTCCAAAAAAAAATTTAGTGAATCCATAAAGTTTTGTTTTATATTTTAAAATAATATTCACCCTTTTTACAACTTAAGAAATTATATTTTGGAGATTATTGAATAAGGGAAGGTAGTTTAAGGTATGTTTAATATTGACCAGAAGATATTTTTTAATGTTAAACAATATTTACAATACTTCACCTCTTAAAAAAGTCGAATCTCAGCAAGTAGTTGAAAACGTTTGGTAGATTTTTCATGTTTATAAATCATCACACATAACTTTCATCCCGCTTGATAAGCTTTAGAGACATAGGATTTATAAAAACACAAAACTCACCACCTTGTCACCGCTTTTGCGGTCTAACAAGTACAAAAAAAATTAAACGGTAAAAAAATCCATGTAATCATATAACAAAAGATATCCTGGCTCAGTTCCTTACATCCAGCTTGATTTGCTTGGATAGATGATTTATGACTATCAAAACTAATGTAGCCTACCACCGTTTCACTGCCCTTGCTGTTGAATTTCGAAAAACGATTCTACAACAACTGCGAGTTTTGCGCTTTCGTAAAACGATTACACCAAAATAATTGGAGGTAGTAAACACGTCACATTGAGATGTGGAAAAAAAAGGTGTCACGCCGAATTATTTGAACGAGATAACTTTACTACAAAGACGATCTTTGTCGTGGTTGTAGAACTTTGTTCAATTTAAAGTAATCCAGTGTTCCATTTGACATATTTTTCCCATAATGTTTTTTTTAAATTCTCAAGTTAAAAAAAAACTTTATCCCCCCCCCCCCCTCCGTTTTTGTCGTTAAATAACCTATGCTTAGCGTTTCAAGAGGTTACACTTTCGTTATCTTGCGGAGCGATATGCAGGATGTCCACAAAATAATGACCCAGTTTCGATGGCATATTATAAAATTTTAATTTAGACTATTTACAACAAATCACACATCAAAGATAAGGTTAACTAACTTTGTTTTTTTCTTACAAATGTTCAATATGTGCACATTTAGTAATATCTGCAACTTAAAAGCGCAGCGTCGGGAAGCAGCTTGGACCGCAGGTCGTGCACGACACCGCCCAGTGTAACCGCGCCCCGCGGAGCAACACCGGAGCCGCGGTAAGCTTACACTAGGCTTCTCGGACCGCCGGCGCGGAACTGCGACCAGACACTGGCGCGCGCCGGGCGTCGCCTTACACCGGCCTTGTGCGTCCCGTCAGTGCGATACCGTGCGTTTCCTGTGCATTGGTCCGCATCCCTAAAGACACAGCTTACATGCGAGCGATTCACGGGAAATATCGCTACCCCACAACTAAGGTTAATAAATTCAATTTCGTGTTTCGCTAAGTTACTGAAAGTATTTTTTTTGTGTACGAATGCGCATTAATTTACGTACAGTATGTTAGCTAAAAAAAACTCAATAGTAACTGTACGCGTTGTAGTGAGCAACTCGAACCGCTTTAGATAAGCGCATGCGCGAGTACTGCTTTGTTGTTTTCTCGCTTGCAGCGCCACCTACGCAAAATGGCGACTCCTGAAACTAAAGCGTCTTGGCTCAGAAATTTCCTAAGAGTGAATCTGTAATTTCAGTTCAACGTGCGTTTCGTTTAAAGTTCAATTGTGATCCCCCCCCCCCCCCCCCCCCCCCCCCCAATCACTAGTGGCAAAAACATCAGCCGATGGTTATAGGCGATTCGAGACGACAGAGTTCTTTTTCGCTGGCCTCCACGTTCACCTGACATAACGCCATGCGATATATTTTTATTGTCCTTCGGGGCTTTATGAAAGATCGTGCCTACGTTCCGCCGCCACCTAATGATTTTCCAGAGTTGAGACACAGAATTAAAGAGGCTATTGCTTTAATCAGTCCTGACTTAACTAAAGTGTGGGGAGGGTTGGCATTTAGGTTGGATGTGTGCCGTATAACTAAAGGTGCACATATTGAACATTTGTAAGAAAAAACAAAGTTAGTTTACCTTATCTTTGATGTGTGATTTGTTGTAAATAGTCTAAATGAAAATTTTATAATATGCCATCGAAACTAGGACATTCTTTTGTGGACATCCTGCATATCGCTCCGCAAATAACGAAAGTGTAACCTCTTGAAACGCAAATCATAGGTTATTTAACGACAAAAACGGGGGGGGGGGGGGGGGGAGTTTTTTTTTAACTTGAGAATTTATAAAACCAGGTATTCGCCGTGCGTGCCAGGGTGGCCCTTGTTTCTCGCGAGCCAAAATAAAGATCTGGTTGTTCCTTTGAGCTTGGCCCCCGGCTCGTTGCTCGTGCTGACTGAAACTACTGATTCAGCTGTGGCGCGCTCACTGCGTGTGTTGTCGTCTCAGCCCTCGTGCTTGTTTGCGCAGGTGAACGTGGCGGCGCGCAGGAGACACGACACGACACGACACGCAGTGGACCGAGACAAGATCTGCCACCAGCACGCATCACGCCAGTCTCGACAGGTCGTCATTCAGGCAGATTTTGCCGTGTCGACAGTGGTCTGAGGTGCACTAAACAAGTCTTGCTCATTTAGAGAACGACCTTTATAAAGGCAGGCAAAGAAAACGAAGAATTACTAAAAGAAAAATTAAAAATACTTACACCAACAACAAGGGTATGGACAGTTACATTATCATTCTTCACATTCCTTTGTTGTTTTTGATTCCAGGTATTGTAGCAGCTCACCTCGTATCACCCGAAATAACATACCTACTGCCTACCCCAAAATCTCACAAAAAAAATTTTTTTTCATAACTTTTGGAGGTGATAACTTACCCATCCCCCTTTTTTACCGCACTGACTATAGTTTATAACCATACATACTGAAACACAATATCAGAAACCTTTGGGTTAAAAGCAAATGCAGTGTGGCTATATATGTACGTACTGACGTGCCACACTGTATTATTTTTGAACGACCAACGTTTGAGGTAGTGTAAAACTGCTGATTATTCAAGCAGGTACAATCTTGAAGTGGATCTTTAGTTGCACATACTAGTTATGTGCTTCTTAAAAAGCCATCCAGTACACTTGGCGCCTCCTTTGCGGGGACTGGGCTGACACAGTCGACAGTCGACATGGCCGCACTTGGCAAGGGAACTAAATGGGTCGGTGTCGCAGCTGCCAGCCCCACTTGGCTCGAGCCCCCGCGCTCCCAGCAACAACACTCCAGCCCCGTGCACTCACAGCACCGCCGCGCGGACTGAGTGGCGTGGAATACCTTCTTAATGCCGCGGCGTCGGAACACCTGACATGATGTAAGCTTTTGGACATACGCCATTGCTAAGCACTTTTTCTGTAGAAGAAAACAAAAAAATACCCAAAAGACAAAAAAAAACACAAACTAAACAAAAAATTGCTGTTGTCAACAGGATATAAACACCACATAATATCCCATTACAGGAATATGGTCAAACAAACAAAGAAAAAAAAAAGAAAAATTGACTAAGAGAACGAAAAAAAACCCACAAATGATGACAGCACAAAAATATTGAACCCAAAAAAATTCAGTACAACAGTTGAAACGAGACAAAAACACGAAAAAACGAAAAGACGAAAGACACAACACAATAGTTTTCCAAAACAGAAGAGAACGAAAAAAAAAACCACAAATGATGACAGCACAAAAATATTGAACCCAAAAAATATTCAGCACAACAGTTGAAACGAGACAAAAACACGACAAAACGAAAAGACGAAACAAACACAACAATTTTCCAAAACAGAAACAAGCGACGTTTCGGGAACTGCTATCTGCTCCCGTCCTCAGGCAGAGAAGCACATGGTACGAAAACACAGCCACGCGGAACGTCTCCAGCAAAACGGCTCGACGTCTGCCGTGTGATCATTCAGCGACATCGTCGTCGTCAGTTATCTGCAGCTGAGTGCCCCACTGTTGAATGCTTGGACCTTCACGTTATTTTTAAAGTGATCTGGTTTTATAACAACATTTTTTTCATTTTATGAGGTAACAAATTAATATGTTTCTATCATTTACCCTTTCTTTTATTTTGGTTATAGCTATACTTAAAGTATAGATTAAATAATTTTTACCTTATTACAGATGCATACATTATTTAAGATTTTTTAAACTATCACAGCTTTCTTTGAAATGTAGAGTAAAGTTATCAAATTTATTTTCAAATGTATTTGCTGTCTCTTAGTTATACAGTAGAACTTGGATAATTCGAACCTCAAGGGACCAGTCAAAAACTTCGAATTATCCAAAAATTCGAATTAAGGAAGTTCGTAATATAAATAGGGCCAAAACAATAAAAAATCATATTTTCTATTAAAACTCTTTATTGGTTGACATTTTTTGAATAAATACATCGATTAATGCCTAAACGATACATACATATTAAAATGACCTTAAAACTATTGAACTGAAACATAAAAACAACCTATTGTTTTTGAAAAAAAGATGATATTTTGGCCTATTTTCTCGAATTAAGGCTCTCGGCCATTACAAAAGATTCTAACTTATTCAAAGAGATGAAGTATGAATCACTTACATTAATTCGGCTCTCAAAAAAACGTCTAAGTTCTTTTATGTGATTCATGGCGTCAGCTGCACTCGGCACCGGTTCTTCTTCTACTCCAGCGATCTCTTCTTCCGAACCTTCCCCGTCATCGTCTTGCTTCTCACTGCCGAGCACCTCTGCGATGATTTCGGTGTCAGTGACGTCACCGCACACCGCAAGATCTTCATCGACATTGAGAAAGTCTTCGTACGAGATGGTCGGGTCGGCTCCCACATTCTCCCAGCCGTCGACTGCTGCTGGAATGGCTTCCGCTTCAGTGGCTTCCACAGTTTTGTCCTCGGTTTTAACAAAACCTGCCTTTTTAAAACAGTTTTTGATTGTTTCTGGCTTCACTCTGTCCCACGCTTGCTTACACATTCTGGAAGCTTGCAGAATATCGAGCTTTATTTTCAGGGCGTTTCCATCTCCGGACAGTATGTTTTCTACCAGCAAGGTTCTGTAGAAATGTTTCAAATTTTTTATTATCCCTTGGTCCATTGGCTGGACAACAGATGTCATATTGGCTGGGAAAAAAACCACTTTAACACATTTCAACACTGGTATGGTGTTATGCGCAGTACAGTTGTCGATGAAGAGGACCACCTGACGCTTTTCTTTAATAAACTTCTTGTCCAACTTTATTAGCCACTTTGAAAACAGGTCGCCTGTCATCCAAGCGTTTGAGCTGTTAACGTAATCCACCGGTTTCGACTTGACATTCTTAAAACAACGGGGATTAGCCGATTTTCCAATCATCAACAAGGGCAGCTTTTCTGAGCCGTCCATGTTTGCTCCGACTAAAAGCGTCACTCTTTCTTTGCTTAGTTTTCCACCATGACATTTTTCGCTTTTAAATGCCAATGTTTTGTCCGGTGTGCATTTAAAAAAAAGGCCAGTCTCATCAACATTGAAAATATTGTTTGGGTCTCTATCTTGGATCATCTCTTCTAAATCTCGCTTCCACTGGCCGGCTTCTTGCTGGTTCATTGCCCCACTTTCGCCACAGACTGCTTTGAACGTAATTTTATTACGTTCTTTGAAACCATCCAGCCATCCAGTGCTAGCTTTGAAATTTTGTTTGCCCAATTCTTTAGCGAATTGCTCAGCCTTTACCCTTATTAGGGGACCACTCAACGGAATTTTTTTGTCTCTGGCTTGCTTGAACCACTTAAGAACACAATTGTCGACGTCTGGGTTATCTGGTTCTCGTAGTCGTTTTCGGTCTTTATCAAATTCCTCTGCACTGCTGAGAATTTTATCTCTATTCTTCAAGAAAGTGGATAGAGTGTTGGGTGGAATCCCAAAGTCCTTCGCGATTTCCAATTTCTTTTTCACGCCTTTGTCCACTTCCCTAATCGCCGCTACTTTTTCAGCTAGAGTCAAAGTTTTATAAGCACGGGATTTTGTAGACGTGGTCGACGCCATGGTTGCTACTCTCACAGTTCACTCACTAAACGTCACTGTACGTAAAAACTACACGTAATCACACATCAAAAGACAATTTTAAATAAGCTACAGTACACTGTATGTTACAAAACAGACGATACACAGAACGATGCACAGTTGTACAGTACGGTGTGGAGAGGGGTGAGTGTGGGGAGGGGTGACCTTGGAGACACTACTGCTGCGTGTTGTTGCTACGCGCAGGCGGTCGGCACTCGGCACAAGTGTGCGGGAGGGGAAGGGTGAGTCATCACACTACAAGCTACCGCGCATTTGGTCAAACGCTTAACTTTTGCCGAGTATTGTTTGTAAAACGTATTTCCCGATAAATTTACAATTTTTTGAGCCGTAGTTTATAATTTATTCACTAAATTAGACGCACCAAAAATTCGAATTATCCAAAATAAAATTCGAACTATCCACGATTTTTAGCATTGTTTAGATACAAAATGCTAGGGACCAAGAGGAAAATTCGAATTAAAGAAGATTTCGAATTAAAGAAGTTCGAATTATCCAGGTTCCACTGTAGTTGGAATTACGTAAACAAAAATCTTAAATTTTTTCACCTCTATCCTTTTTTTTTCCCACAAGGATGCCTATGTGAAAATTCAGAATTACAGAGTTAGTTAACATGGCAATATCCATTAACCAAAAGAAACTAAACTCATCACGTTCTTTTTTACCGCAGATGTGAAATAAATTAACTTAAATTTATATGGAATTAACATTATCGTGCCAATATTATTTCAACAAACCCATAAAGATTTTTTCTAGGTAGACCTATTCCCTTAAGGGTTTGGTCTAGCTGGAACTACTTAACGTATTACGGACGAGATAGCAGGAGTGCTGAGGATAATACGTTACTGGCATGTACTGTTTTAAATTTCTGTGCAGGAATTTTAATGCCTAAGATATAATATGAAATCATTAGTTACACACAATATTATTTTAAAACGAAACGTGCAAGAAATACTAGCAACCTTATATAAACGCATCCCAGAAATCTAGATGAGTATTTCAAGACACGCACACTTTTCGATGGCTGGGTATTATGTTAAAATATCTTGAAAATGCAGATTCAATAAACCACAGATTTTAAAAAGTATAAATTAAATTTTGACGTTTTTAACTTGGGAAAGACCATCAGTGTGCATGCAAAATAATTAATTGTAACAAAATTTTAATTAAAATGAACCTAAAACTAACATTAAACTAGGGGATACTAGAGGAAACCATTATAGAATAACTAAAAAAATATATCTTTATGGCAATCCTATGATTTCAGACGATTTTTAATCTGAAATTTTGGAGCCTATTAGGTACACCTGACTTTATAAACTCTGAAACAAGATAAAAACAAATATTTTCAAAACTGCTATAAAACTTGTTAATTTGTTAAACTTATTATAAAATTACATTACATGTGATGGTAATATTATCAATGAAGAGTCACTAAATCATTATGTATTTGCAATACAAAAATATAAAGAGAAATGCAACAGACCTTGTTTGAAAACCTATCTGTAAGAATGACTAGGTATAGTGTCTGACAACAACTGCTGACAGCGCACCGGGAGATATGGGGCCCCACTACTAAGCGCCTTCCCACATCTTCACAAGTGTAAAACATTAACTAATGAGGAGGTTGACTGTACCTGTAAGCTTCGCTATAAATATGCTGCGGCCCAAAATTTTCACATTATTTTTGCCAATAGCACTGTCAACATTTTTTCATAGCGGACGCAACAAGAAGTTTAGGTTGTAAAATCCCAGAGCATTTATGTTAGTTGAATGATTCTTGCAAAAGTAAATATTTATTTAAACCATGCCTTTGGACATACGACGTTGCCAGTTTGGAATGTATGTCATAGAGAAAACCAGAAGAATGGACATAGAAAGATAAACACACAGAAAATAAGCCCAAATCAGCCAATATTTTACATATAAAGGCAGTACAGATAATTCCGTGAAATGAATTAGAACAATAATATAGTACCGACGAACATAACTGTTTGGGAACGAATACACAGTTGCAACAAAAAAACAGTAAATGTGTATTTATCTTTCTGTATTCGTTCTTTGGGTTTTCTCTTTTTCAGTTCAAACTAGCAAAGGCGTTTATCCAAAAGAATGGTTTAAACCGGAACTTCTTTAGTCTGATATTTAATGCAGTAAGTGTTATAACGTTACAAACGCAGACAGGACCGCGACAAGCACCAGGTTCGTAGCTGGCTGGCAGCCACGCACGGCCACTGACGTCACGCACCGTCCATTGACGTAAGGCATGCCACACGTGTCTGGCCGGATTACAAGGGTCCTCGATACCCACCCCTCTCCGCTTCCCACGCCCCGTTCCGCCTCGGGCTATTATCACCTTTAGCGGCCTGGGAATGCCGGGGTTACAGAGGCCGCCGCGAGAAGTGGCGCGAATAAGCGTCACTGTTCTGGGTGTTTCGGGCGTCGGGTCGGCCCGGGATTACGTGACATGTCTCAGACGCTCTCTTCCCTTCGAGAAGGATGCCCACGCGTATAAAAGTGACGACGTCGGTCTCCGCGGGAGTTCCGAGAGTTCGGAGAGGTCCGCGAGTGAAGGGAAGTGCGACATCGGCGAAGATGGTGAGAGACACCTTCAAGATGGCGCGATGCGGACCGACGGGACCGTGAGAGTGCGACTGAGTGGCGCGAGGCTGTGTGTGTGAGGACAGGCGCGTGGTAAGGGGCGAATCACTGTCAAGCCTAGCTCCAGTGAGGAGAGCGAACTGTGGAACTTGACAGACCTTGAGTGACTTGAGAATAAACTTTTTAAATGCAAGTTATTGCCGTAGAGACCTGCAAAATTCGCGTATTCATTGACCTCTAGGATAGACTCCACAGTCCTTTAAATACTCGCGGAAATGACACCTGTTCATTTGGCTAATGACGCATGAGACGTTTCAACTAGGCTGTCCGTAATTCGATACTTTCTTGGTTCAGTGTTTCCCATTGGCTCACAGTTCCCCGGATAAAATGTGGGCCAATCGCAGAAGCGGTACGAAGGTATAGTTGTTTTGATGCTAGCCTATCGCGAAATGAATCCTCGAATTTTGCATGTCTCTAGTTATTGGTGATCAAACATTTTTAAGTACAATAATGTATTAGTAATCTAAATATTAGTAATTAATAGAACTGTGATAAAACTTAGATGGGCTATCCTTTACGAACCCAGTTCACCCACATTACACGCGTAACAATGCATTCAGACTACTGCTTCTGCAAAATTCGCTTTATTTCCTAGTAAAAGGATGAACTTCACACACACTTGTACTGAAACAAGTGCCTGTCTCTTGTCCATTGGCTACTGTCAAGCGTTACCTGCCGGCCAGATGGCATGTAATTGGATCATTTGTGTCCTCTTACATTTTTGTTGCTTCCTTATTCTTCCGAGTGTGTTAAAACAACCCAGGCCAATGGCCAAATGAAATAGCAGTTTAGGTGTTAATGGTAGACGTTCTTTGAATAATTCTTGCTATGTGAAATATTGATTTTTAAAAAAAAAAAAATTGACGTACGCTATTGCTGGTTTACTCTCAAAAAAAGGCCAAACAAAAGATGAATAGACAATACACAGAAAACATAGGTGGATATTGGATTGTTTTCTGTGTGTTTGTGTACTATTTGTTTTCTCAATTATTGAGGCTTCTGCATGACACACAGTGCAAAACAACATTGGCATTTGTCCAAAACTAATGTTTTGAATGTACATACTATTACGAAAATTAGAGCTTCTTTGAAAACAATAATGCGTATTTGGCAGCTCTCTATATTTCGTAAAATATAGCATTGTATATATAATAATTTTAGTAACAGTTTGTATTTGCTGTGAGCACCAATCTAGAAATCACCCGTGGTAAATATTCGCGTGAACAAGTCCCGAGATGGATCGAATGTCGCAGCCGGGCAGAGAAGACAGACGGGCTCGGGGTGGGGAGACGTGTAGTGTCGCGGCGTGAAAGAGAGAGAGAGAGAGAGAGAGAGAGAGAGAGAGACGGATGAGGGGTGTCGGCGGCCGAAACAGCGGGCCAGAGGCTGCGGCTGGACCTGTTTTCTGGCGACGCCGTGTTACCGTTAAGGTGCCTGCCGGTTAGCCCGCGACCGTTACTCGCGGCCGTGAGGGGCCTTGGCTTGCTTTGGGGGGGGGGGGGGGGTATCTGGTGGCGCACCTGCGCCTCTGCCTCGCAACTCGAGCGAGCCTTTGGTGGTAAGTAGGGCCACGCATTTTTTTCGCCAGAAAAAAAATATGAACGCCCAATAGACTGCAATACGGTAATGCCCGCACCAGCGGTTAGCTTCCTTGCGATTGGCGGCCGTCTGCGAGAGGAGTCACGGCCACACACTTGACCGAGCCACCCAAGACGCGTTTGCTTCCGCACTTGAGTCACTGTGATCGGTGTTCTAAAAGTTGGCGTGTGCCCGAAAGAAACTCTCGCGGAACACAGACGATGCTACAGTGTTTTAACTCTCGGCTTGTCTGAAATTATTTCGCGGGTAAAAAAAAAACATGCTCCTGAAAACATTCGCGAGGTAGCTTAGACTTCTAGGATGGACTCGTCAGCACCTGTGCAAGCTTGTGCAGATAGGGCCTATGACTTCTTCAATTGGTTAGTCTCTGATTCTATACTTCACTAGTCCAAAGATATCTATCTATGTCAACTGTGAGCCAATTTAAGTTACGGGAACAGCCTTGCACCTAATACGCCGCTCGCGATGCAGAGAACCACACGTGGGTTGGTTCTGTCACCTCAGGATGCTGTCATCATTTAGAACCACACACTAAAGAATTTTCTAGGTTATTCCAGGTCTCGGTTATTTAGTTGTTTTAAATAGTATTTTTATAATATAACATACTTTGCATATTTCAAAGTCATGATAGTTCTAAAGTTCAGTGTTGTGTGCTTCAAAGTTACGTGTTACTATCTATGACGATTCAAGTTATGATTTACTAAATTACTATGTTCCAAAGTTGTGATTTTCTTAGTAATGATTGAATTAAGCTTTTTTTTCTGTCATTGTAGTTTTAACTCTTATGGCAGTTCTATAGTTTGTTAATTTTAACCAAGTTTTTGATGTTCTAAGATATGTTTGATTCGCTTTCACATCGCAAGTTACAAGTTAAACCCTAGATACGGGCTGGCAAATTAGATACAGTCTTCTTGCTACCCAGTTGTCATTTGGTGGTGTGTGCGGCTGGAGTGGGCGATATAAAGAGAAGTTTACTTCGGCAACTCACGAACACAAACTTTCATTATCGTCCCCAAAAAAAATAATAAAAAGCTAACGTAGGGTTTAACTTGGTACAGCTAATCCTATCAAATTTTGCTTCATACCGCCTTTAATTATTATCGAATTAACCCTCTCAAGCTACTGAAATGTCATTACCGCGGCAATTATGTTATTAAAGGACTTTAATCTACAGATTCGTTAAAATATTCTCATTTCAAATCCCTTCTATTTTATGATTACCTACAATTTTTGAGTTATTATGTATAAACTAGAAGGTTGTAAGGCACCTAAGGCGCCCGTTGAAAAATAATGAGTATAACAAACACTTTAATTTAATATAACCCAAACTTTTATTAATAATTCAATTTCTTTTAACATTGTGCAAATGAAAATGATTTCTGATATATATATATATATATATATATATATATATATATATACACACACACACACACATACATATGAAATGATAAAAAATATTTGAAAAATATACACATACCTAATGTGCATCTATACCTACTATCTAAATATAATTTTAGCAGCAAGAAATTAAGTGACCACAAAATAAAAATATTATATAAACATTCAAAAGGGCATAACTACAAAAAAGTAAATATGCGAAAATATTTTAGGGTATACAAACGTACATTATATACATAAAAACAAAAAAATTCCCAGGGTTTTTAATAAAAATATATACTTCAAAAATATAAGCCAATTGAAAAAAACAAAGGTTTTCGAAAGGGCATAAGTCAAAAAATCTAAATATCATAAAATGAATCCTAGTGACCTACACTTAGATTTTCATATAGGGACAAATTTTCACCGTTGTTCGTTAAGAGCTAACCTTCTGAGATATAAACCTTTTTCGTAATTATGAACATAGATTAAACATTTTAATCTAATAACCAAGACGTGTTTGTCTTTTGTAGTTGTATTTCAAATGTTACTCTACTGTTGTACTTCAATTTTCTATTATTTTATACACATCTCTATAGAGTAGGTTAAGTATAACTTGTGCTTCATGATACGCTTGCCTCCAAGGTATACATATCTCTTTGGCGTTATGCGATCATTAAGTCAGTGATGAGCGTAACTATATGTAGAAAAACCCATATAGGACATTCGCTGCAAAAACGGCTTTCCGAAATAGACGGAATTGTTTTCCTGAAATTTCAAGCTATGTTTAGTAAAATCAAATGAAATGTAAACCAAACTTTAAATAAAATAATCAAAACATTTTTAATGCTTACGGAAGCGTAGCAATTAGTCCGCTAAAAATTGAATAAACCAAAAAGAAACGAACTCGTAAAGAAAATAATATATATTTTTTTTAAATTTAATTTGTATTCCAAAACAGTACAATTCCCGTTCTTACATTGTAAAGAAATATGCCGTTCTATTTTTAATGAAGTTAATCTTTAAAATACATTCACGTGTTTTTCTGAAAACAAGAAATCAAAATCCAAATGAACTATTCAAACCATTCATTATTATTTAACAGTGCGTAAAAGCCTTTAAAGACGCAGATTCCTCTTAAAATATAAATGGCTCATAAGTCATAACCACTTGGGTTAAGGCACACTGTACGTTAATGAGTCATGCTAGGTAGTTGGAGTGGAGCACGCTAGCCTTGCAACATGAGCGTAACGCGGTAGCAACAAGACAACCGAGGGCCTTCGAGCAACTGTCCCCAGCTGTCCAGCGGGCAGTAGCAGCCCTAGGATCGAAGGTTCTGTGGACCTTTGATACGAGTCATAGGTATTGTACCTATTAAAAACGCAATGTCCCATATATTTTGCACACCCTTTAAATGAGTAGTAAAAACGTATTCCTGCAAAATAAAAAAAAACTAATTTTCAAAATGTCTTACAAAGATGTTACACACGTTATGAAGAAAAAAAATGATGTAAGTGAATTTTTACGATGCGCACGCACCATCCATCAAAAATTGACAGGACGAAAAAAGGGATACAAACAAATAAAAATTGTACATATGCTTTTAAATCATATACTTTAGAGATTAATATTGAATACTTGTCCACATCATTCAGACATGTATTTATTGTGAATATTAGTGATAAATATTGTGTTTATAAACTTTAAGAAGTGAATCTATATAAGTGAGGTTATATTCCCGTATGTAAAATTTATTCAAAATCTTAACTATTACATTAGTATTTAATAAATATTTTAATTTATTAGAATAACATTCAGCATACTTATTGATTCTCATTATTAATTAAATAATATTTTTATACGCATGTTTATACTAATTTTGAATACTGAGTATTAATTTAATGTATTTTTGTTACAATAAATGTCTAAATTTCTCAGTGTCTTAAATAAAAAAGTATGTATTCTAACGCGCTTACATAGGTAGCCAACCACCCCACGCCCTCATTTTTTTAAAATTTAACCTTAAGGTCTCTTCGTCGAAAACACAAATCACAAACTAGGAAGTGAACTGTCTACGGCATCGAGCCTGGCCCACGGTTAAGAAGTCCTCTGGCACCTCGCCTAGTGATCTAGGAGACTGTGGAAAACTGAAATCAAGGAAGTTTTTCTGAAATTCGAACGGGGATCCAGAATGTTAACGTATTGTCTTGCCACTAAGCGGTTTCACCCAATAATCTGGCATGACACATTCATTACAGGTTAAGGCGGGCACATCAACAACAAACACATTTATCATTGTGGCCACCAGGCCAAATTAAAATTTTTATTTTGGCTATTCTGAGTTTTCTGAATTATTTCAATTTTTAAATTACCGTTTCAATCTTTAAAAGTCAGTCACAGTATTTTTAATTATTTAATTTTTGTGAATAGTTATTTAATTTATTTATTATTCATTTGTTTGGTTTGATTCAGTTTATTTAATACTGTACATCGATATTGGTTCTATGGCCGGCTACTGGGCGCGGTATCATCGCTTTAGAGTCTGACGTCACCAGCGCCGTAGCGCGGGTGTGGGAGTCAGCTGTGAGCCTCGGGGAGTGACGGACTGCTAGGCGCCGCCGACGCACGTGCGGAGGAACTCCGCCGCGGGCAGAGGTGTATAATGCTTCGACACAGCGCCAGGCAGTCCGTGTCTGTGTTGGCATGGATGGGCTCGTACCTTGAGCTGGTACAAAAGGAAGTGCCTCGCAAGACAATACTTCGATAAGGTAAAGAGGCGACACGTAGTATTGTTTGGGTTTGGCACGAAACTAATTTTCGTGATAAGTAAAAGTTTGGTGCAAAAAGTTTCAACAAACTACCATCTTGGAATAAATATTAGTTCACGTGCGTGTGTTAATTAGACACACTCATTTTGTATGCAAAACATAACTGTGTCTACAATTACGTTGGGCAGTTCCGCCATTTCGTACGAAGTTTAAATTTACGTCAAGAATATTTAAAATTTGAACTTTGTCTTTGGAAATAAGTTTGTCAACGGAACTCAATATTTTTGTCTCGGCCCCCTGCATATACTGTGGTGGCACACGGCGCTTTTGACTGGACAGTGTTATTTTGGTGAAGGTCAGGGACACAGCTGTTCCTCATATAACAGGAAGGCGATAAATCGCGTATTTGCGTGTGGCGACGATTAAATCCGACCCCAGTAGGACTTATAAACTTTATATATATATAATATATATATAGGGATTTAATATAATTTATCTTTTATATGATTAGGTGTTATTATTGTATTTTTATATTAATCAGCGCTGTCTTATAATGTTTCAGTGTGGTTGTTTATACGACCATTTAAAAGGGTATATTTTATTTAGATTTTGCATACCAGGTATTATTTTGTAATTTATGGTTATGCTCATACTAAAATCAAGTAACTGACATATATCTATAAATATATTACCATCTGAAGTATCGTGATGAAGTATGATTCAGTAAAACTCTACATATTTGCACTCTGCATTTTTATTACTTTTAGCCAAAGACTAGCCTATAATTTGTTTGATAACATTTCTATTTTTGGCTCGACAACTTGGGTAAATAGAGGGGTTGATTTTTTTGAGCTCTTAAAATTTTTTTGGTATTTCATATTTTTAATTGTATTTACCCAGAGTGTGTTGGGGACGCAACGCCCCCTTCCATGGTGGATGGAAGGCGGGTTTCATCATATTACGCGAACGAAGGAAACAGTTACATCTAAACTTAAATTTTCAATAGCCAATCAGGGAAGAAGAGGGCATTTTATTGAATTTGTTTATTCATCAAAAGAAACTTCACACGCTGATAATAATTGAGATTTATATAGAGAAATTTAAAAAAAAATAATATAAAAAGAGAGAACAGGTTACACGTGTGATATTTTATAATGTTCACAAAGTTATCTATAGTTTGATAAAATCATCATAGATTTTTAATCCACATGAAACAGCCAATTTTACATTGAAAACGCATGTAAACCAATTTTAAGGTTTAATTTCTTGAAATTAACTAGTGATTATATACAAATTCTTAAAACACGTATTTTAAGGAATAACCCCACAATGTTTACTGAGTTAAGAGTTATCTCAGGCACATTATCTGGCCAATTATACAATATATATATTACCTACGTGTGGTATTTTTTATAATGAATTAACTTTTTTTTTGTTTTTCGTTATCCCTTTTTTTTGGTAATTTAATTTAAAAATAGCCAAAAGCACATGATAATTGTTTCCTAATTTCATCATATGAATTAATATACTTTGTGTTTTTCACCTTTGAATTAACTAATTAATTTTATGAATAGTAAGATTAGGTTGAAAGAACTTTTTAATCGGAAAAACCCATATCTGGCTAAATTTAATCAAAAACAATAAATTAATGTTTTACAAATATTAATTTGTTGTTTTTCATAGCTATAAACTTATTTGTATCGGGTTAATTTCGAACTTTTATTTAGAATTATTTATTTGGCAAAGTTACTCACTTTACTCTTTTATTTCAAGCAATTTAAAATTTAATAAATGAAGTTTTGAAACTTTAATTTTGACCAATGGAATAGTTAGTTGGTGTGACAAATTTTAGTAAGCTAAACGTTTTTTTTAATAATTCAATAAATCGTACGTTAAGATATGTGTCAAATATTTTTAAAATGTTCACATTATCCAAACTCTGAGAGTTTCAGAAATATATTTCATTATTCTTGAATGGGAAGGTTGATAATCGTAAACAAATTGTGATATTTTAGGCGATTAGCGCAAGTATAATTTATCTATGAGGGTACTAAGCAATAACAAAGTGTGTCCATATAAGCAATTAAGAGAAAAATAATCGTATCACACAAATTAATTAATTTATCCTCCTCAAGACTAAATATTTTTCAGTGAGTGTAGATGGAGCCATGCGTTACGCTCATGTGGTAAAGGTGTGCGTTCACCCGCTACTCTCAGGCACGACTACAGCTATGAGCTCCGAATAAGTTATAGAGTGGCTCGTAGCTAACTGCAGTCTTGGCTCGTAGCTAACAGTCGTCTCAAGCCCCTGTGCGTAGTCGGGCCGTGTTTAGTCCTGCCGGACTACATGCTCCATGCCAGACGAGGCTGTTTTCGAAAAGGCAGGGATGTTTAATGTCGTTTCGTTACGGCCAGGGCCAAGACTGTTTCCCACCCTAATTGGTTTTCCATTTCAAGAGACATTTTTTGATGTTTGACTATTAATTCTTTCTTTCTTCTAAATTCGGGTTCGTTTGCGTACCAAAGCTGATCTTCTCGGGGTACCGGCTGCTGACATGTAATTTGGGTACGTGTTCCCCCATATGGGTACGTCTGGCAACACTGGTGCAGCCAAGCAGATCTAGCGTGCTGAGTCGCGAGTGTCGGTGGCTGCGCATGCGCACTGCGTGTTCCGAGAAGGGCCGCCGCCTATCAGCCTGCAGGCCTCAAGGGCAACGCGACGTCCTTGATGCGTCCCGCTGGCTCGCAACCAAGACCCGACACCCACATCGACGACATTCGTGTATCACATACTGTAACACTTTGTTTGGGCTTGTGTTCCGTGCATACAGTGATAGTGATTCATCACCAAACTGCAGTATGTCCATAACAATTGTCCCAGTTATAGGTTTTAATAGTATTATCTGTAAGCGTTGTAGAGTTTTGGTTCAAAGTCACAATTAAAGAGTAACTCAAAAAGTTTCAGATAAGCGCATGTGGGAGTACTGCTATGTTGTTATCTCCATAGCAGCACCACCTACGCAAAATGGAGACTCCTGATCGTAAAGCGTTTTGCGTTTCGTTTAAAGTTACATTGTCTAATTTCCTAGCCGTTGGATTGGTCGTAATGGTTGAGACGACAGAGCTCTTTTTCGCTGGCCTTTACGTTCACCTGTCATAACGCCATGAGAATTGTTTTAATTGGGGCTTTATAAAAGATCGTGTCTACGTTTCACCATTACCTAACGATTTGCCAGAGTTGAAACACAGAATTGAAGAGGCTATTGCTTCAATTACTCCGGACTTGTTAATTAAAGTGTAGTAAGAATTAGATTTAAGTTTGGATGTGTGCCGTATAACTAAAGGTGCCCATAGTGAATATTTGTAAGAAAAATTGGTTTATTTACCTTCAAATTGATGTATGACGTGTTGTCAATAGTCTAATTTAAACTTTTATAACATAGGTAGCCTACCATTGAAATTGAGACATTATTTTATGACATCCTGTATTCCTTGAAAGGTAACGCGAAAAAAAATTGAATTAATAGTTTTTAACTAAAATAACCCGTCTTTGGATTGACAAAGGATCTAAACAAGGACGTAAATTGATTTAATTAATCAATATACTAAAAGATATTTTTTTGAACAAATTTTGTACGTTTTCCCAATATTTTTGTTGATAATTACAGATTTTGAATATGGCGGTCAAGATGGCCGACAAGGTGACGTATGCTATGACAGCTGAGAATCTTATAATTGACTCAACTGCACTCTAGCAGATGAAAAAAAAAAGTGCTGATCCAAGACAGTCGCCATGATGTCATACATAGCTATATATTCATTGGTATTATTGGTGGGGGGCAGTCTAGTAGCCTCTGTGGAGAAAGGACCCGACGGTTTTTGCCCTCACTGGGTTTGAAACGAGAACTCAAAGGTCCACGAGGAAAGTTAATTTTTTTATAAAAAATATTTTTAAATTTTAAATTAATATATATATTTTTATAAATTATATTTTTTTCAATTTTTTTTTTTTTTTTGGTAATTACAAATTACACATGGCAGACATTCAGTTATAATTCAATATGGCGGAATCTAAGATGGCAAAAAGTTCTAAGAACAAACTGAAGGAAATGACGCCATAATCCAAGTTGGCCCAATCCAACATCACGGCCGTCTCAAGGTCCAGGTAAAATGTCCCCTTCAATGGCTGACTGGATGCTGGTGAATGGGAAATTTAAGCCTGTTTGGGGACAACTAGTAATTTTAAAAGTAAAAACAATTTGAACAAAATTAATATTTTTGATGGGAATATTTCCTCGAAAATGGAAATGTTTGAATTTTTTAATTTTTTTTGGTGAAATGGTTTTTCTAAAAACTGGAAATTTTGGGTTATTTTGGTTAGATTTTTGATAATTTTGTATCAGTTACGGCGAATTTTGAAGGTCAAGGTACATTTTTAGAAATTAACTAAACATACTGAAGCCCGCGATAAACAATCTCTCTAACTGGTGTACCATGTTGAAGGCACCGTGGTATACAAAGTAATATTTTTTGACTTCAACAAAAATAAAATACAAAATCTCTTTAAATAAAAACGATGGCTTTGGGAAATTGTTAGAATTGTAGACATCTATGATTATATAATATGTTATAGTTTGGACCACGCGTGAGGCGATTTTGGCGATTTGGCTCGACCACCTCCCCCCACCCTAATCAAAAATGAGTTTTTTAAATTGCTTGTTTTTAGTGTGAATACGTTAATCTGTGCTTGATTGCGTTGGATTGATTAAAAAATTACTTTTATTTAAGACTAGTTAAGACTTGTATTTAAGACAACGCAGTCTAGAATCACAGTGAGAAAATCGAACACTAAAATACTTAAATAGGAACTACTAAAATTCGCAAAAGAATATTCATTCTAATTCAGTCCACGGAAACTCATGTGTGGTCTCAAGAGTGACTTTGTGGCGTTCGCATAACTGCGATAAATATTATTGTGTAGGATTTAACCATATTTTAGTGGAGAAATTTGTTTTACTTAATTTCAATTTTACACTGTTTCTCGCGGAAAATAAAAATTACTTGATAATGTCCGAGACCCCCTCTCCCCCACGAGAGATTGGGTTGGATTCACCACCCTAAACGCCTCAAGAATCTGCGGAAGTTTTATTTGTTCAGAACTATGAAACGTCTGTCAGTGTATCACATGCCAATAGCTATGCAACCAATACTGTTATCTGCCTTGTCCTCCTGCGCCATGGCATTTCTCTGACGACCTGGCTGCAATCCTGTGAGTCCGTCCGGGCTTTCAGGCACGACCCTCGACAGCCGCCAGCTCCTTGGAGTTCGGGACCACGCGACATCGTGTGCCACGGACTGGGCACAGGCACGAAGCCCAGGCCGTCAGAGGATTTGCCAGCATTTGCCATTGCTTAGGTTCACCCTGGCAGGACCGAAATTACAAGTGCATGTATAGAAATAAAAATGTAAATCATCGTTCGTTAAAAATCTTATATCTCAGAAAGTTCTTCAACAATCACTTTGAGAATTTGAAAAAACGTTGCATATGATTATTTGCGTGTTTCTATTTATCTATGTCACACCTGTGTCAGTTTAAAAAAAATATATATATATACACACATAAGTATAATGTATAGGTAAACATAGAATGTTTATAATTACATTTCTATAGAATTACATATTGTATAGATATAGAGATTAATATATAGATATAGAGATTAATATATAGATATAGAGACATATATAGAGAGATAGAGAATTAGAGAGAGGTATATATATAGAGATGCTGTGTATATGTGTACCTACTTCAAACAAATGACAAATAAAAATTGATTGAGGCATTGCCGGGTATTAGATACTGGTTAATAAAATGAACAGGGAACCTTCTAATTTACGCGAATGCACATATCTTGTTTACAGTTATGGCCACAGTAACGTTTACAGTCTTTAGAATAGTTTTTTTTAATTGTGGAGGTTTGAAAAGTTTTACATTGGATTATTTTCCCCGGGACTTTGGTTTTTCTCGATGGCCCTGGCAAGGTCTCGCGTTTGTCGCGATCCCCAGCGGCACGCGCCACCAACATGGCAGAACTAGCCAGCAACGCTGCGGAACAAGATGTGCAAATCAATGCCGAAGGGAGACTTTGCTAACTGGCAGACTAATCAGGTATCAGGTCGTGTTTCCGCAGTCCCGAGCAGCCAGTTAACGACCGAGTACGCATCTATTATTTTTCCGGTCTCCACCCATTGTACACTTGAGCAGCCCAATGATCGCCCTCAAGACTCGGGTCGCTGGGGTGGTCCAAAGAACGCAGGCACTTGCGCGGTTGTTGCTCTCGGCGCCGGCGGAGGAATCCCGCGACGCTTTCCCAGCGCTCGGCGGGCCGGGAGAGGACCGAGTCGTGCCCCAGTGCCGCCAACAGCGCGAGGACCCGCTATCGAGGTCGGCGCACTTCCGCGAGCGGCAGGGCCGCCAACCTCCCCCGGGTCGCCGCTGTGTGGCTGTCACTGTCAGGGGGGCCCACCCAGCCAGCTGCACGCCCCATTGTCTGGTTCAGTCGTCTAGGAGTTGAGATGTCGCACCGTCTAGTCGGTGTTGGTGAGGCGGGATGTTAGGTGCGACACTCGCGGGTGCTTCTAGCGCGGTATCTCGTCTTTCCGTCGTGCATAGGACAACTAGGAAATTCGGGCGGTGACCATAACATTAAAATAACTGAGAAATGAAGCTAAATATGTCATGCCAGGCCCTTGGATGTTTTCAAGAATCTTTACCAAGCATATCACCTCTAAAAATGTTTTGTGAAAACACGTGTTTTAGCCTTTTCCAATCTCCTAAAAATACAGTTCTAAAACCTAATACGAAAACGGAACTACACATCCACCCTCGGTGCATTTTTAAATGGTCTCCTACCCCGTAAACACACATCAGTCAGATATCAAGCAGTTTTCAAATTGCGTGATTTCTTCTGAAGCTCTGCACATCGCGTGTGTTCTCACACGCATGTGTATTTTTTCCCCTTGACATTGCTATTATTTAAGGGCTATTCCTTGTATTTTAACCCGGTACCTCCCCTAGATTGTTTGTTCTGTCCCAAGCATTTCAAACAGATATAATTTCAGTATAAAATAATGAGCGTAACGAAGTCGAGCAAATGTTCGTAATAATCACGTGGGCAAGGTTTTACATCCATTATATTACACTGCGTGAATTTCTGTTGAAAATATTCCTGACAGGAAAACAAATGCAAGGAATGCATCGTGTTAAAATGCCAAAATAGCCCTTAATTGATTATTTTAATAACGAGAAATTGAAGAAATCAACAAATTGTGTGAGTCTGACTTAACACTAGAAGAGAAATCCTCAATGCATAACATTACGTAAACATTGTAAAAACCTACGTTATATGCTAACAATTTTATTTTATTATTCTATGAAAAACTTACGAGATAATAAATACGAAAATATCTGATTTCTGTATTAAAAGATACATGTGGTTAATAAGTAACTAAGTCGATCTGTCGCCAAGGAAAATGTTGAGTTACCCTTCTGTCGTTCTTACTGACCACGCTTCCGGCATACTGCAAAAGTGCGTTCGTTAATTTTCTTGCCATTTGAAGTGGTTCATTTCCAAGCATAGAAAAAGGGAGGAAAGTTAATGATTATTTTAAACCTTCATTCCGTATGTTGTGTCCTCGGGCGGCAGTATACTGTGACGCGCTAAATGCAATGAAGTATGAAATCAGGGAAAAACACAGGGAAATGTGCCTCTTCCGTGGTAGCTTTGTTGTTCGACTGACATACGGAGTACAGATGTAAACATCGTCTGGAACGGCTGGTAAATAGGGTAGAGCTGTTGGACAGCATGTAAAAGACAAAATAAAAAAAGCACAATTTCCATTAAAGAATGTCTCAGTTTCAATGGTATATTATAACAGTTTAATTTAGACTAATAACAACAAATCATACATCAAACTGAAGATAAACTAAAGTAGTTTTTTCTTACAAATGTTCAATATGTGCACTTTTAGTTGTACGGCACACATCCAACCTCAAATCCAAATGTTCCCACGCTTTGGTTAGCAAGTTCGGAGTAATGGAAGCAATAGCCTCTTCAGTTATAAGTCTCAACTCTGGCAGAACGTAGACACGATCGTTTATAAAGCCTCAAAGGAAAACAAATCGCATGGCGTTATGAAAGGTGAACGTGACTGCCAGCGAAAAAGAGATCTGTCGTATGGACCATTACGGCCAATCCAACGGTCGGGTGTCTTCGACGTTCAACCACGATCGTACAAAGAGAGTCCAATGGGGAGGGGCTCCATCCTAATATTGCAAATTCGCTCTTACCCAATTGCAGGTCACAAAATGCTTTACGCTCAGGAGTCGCCATTTTGTGTAGGTGGCGCTGCAAGCGAGAAAACAACAAAGCAGTACTCGCGCATGCGCTTATCTAAAACTGTTTGAGTTACTCTTTAGTTGTGACCTTGAACCAAAACTTTACAACGCTCTCAGTTTACAATATCAAAATTTATATCTGGGTCATATTTTTATGGTCATACGGTAAATTAAAAGCACTAGAGTTTATCAGCATGAAAGCCCATTCGAGGATATACAGTGTTTACTTCATGAGCCATGAGAACCGTGCGTGGGAACGTAGAGGAAAGAACGAGTGGACAACGATGCTATCTCCTTTGTCAACACAACACACGCACACACGAGGTCCAGGGCGGTTCCTCAAGACCAAAGAGAAAGTCGCTGTGTTTGGTGAACCACTTCTGTCGCAACACGCGCCACACTCCTATCTGCATAACGGCATGAGAAGCGTGGGCGTAAACGAATTAACCTCGACGCAGGACGTTAGAATTTTTTACAAATAAAACAACGTTCAGCTTATCGCTAGTGTTGCGTGTAAGTTAGGTTTTTGTTTTTACTAAATTTGTCATAAATATATATATTTATATTAGTTGAGAAAATTTTGTTAATAGTAATTTTCAAAGCTTCGAGTCGGGTAAGAATTAGCAAGCAAAGCCCATTCAAAACGTGACCATGTGTGATTTGTTGCATCAAAATGGAAGTACGTATTCCTATTGTCAGTGATCGACTGCAAACCTAGTCACGCACAGCGTGGCTTGCCAAGTCTGTGCGCTAGCCGCATCGAGGCGAATGTCGAGCTCTCACCGACACTTCACAGGGCCGGTCGAGAACCCATATAGTAGTAGTCTTAAGCCATAAAGTGATCTCCAGCGGCAGGAGACTGTTAAACCTGACGGTGGCGACTGCAGTGGCAGCCGAAATGACGTTCGTGAGGACTTCGCTTTTTACGTTGCTAAAACCACCAAGCCAGGGAACGTGATTACCAGAGTTCGTAAACAAACACCTTGTGATGCTTTGCAAAATACCTTTGGGAAATAGTATAAATAGTACTATTTTCTGATAACAGTAAAACCTCACACGTTCTCCAAATGATTCATACAGTGGAAAATTTTTATTTACTACAATTTTTTGGACAACCGCCATTGCAGTTTTGAAATGTTTGTCATGGAAACAATTAATGAAAGCGAAATAAGAAATTAAAATGAAAAACATAAACCTACAGAGAACAAGCCTACATAATCTGATGTCGCACAATGAATCTTAGCAGGTATTATGAACAACACCACGTTGACAGCACCCACGAACAAAGTAAAAAGGTTTCCCATGCTGTCGTCGTTGTGTTCAAATGATTGCTGCGTTCTAAAGGTTTGTTACTCTAGTTGAAACTGTCACGTCATTGTTAGCCCACTAAGTTCTCCTGTGCTATTGATTTTTCATGTCCAAATTCCTTTCGCGGAATTCTTGTGCTGTGTGGTGATGTTTACAGATTGAATGTGTTCGTCTGTGCTGTAATCGTTGTGTTATCCATAAAACCTAAATTAGTTCCATCTTTGGGTTCACCTGTTCGTCCTAAGCTGATTCAGGCTTGTTCTCTGTGGGTTATGTTTTCATTTTTATTCCTTATTTTGCGTTTTTTAAATTTTTTCCCCCCCACTAAGAACAGTGCAAAAACTGCAATGGCGTATGTCCGAAAAAAATGGTATGAAATGAAAGTGAACTTGTATGCAAGGTACAGCGTCGATAGACAACGACCGGGCGGCAGAGCGCGAGGCTGGAGACCGACAGTCGGTGCCTGGGCCTCGCGCGCCTGGATTAGCGCCTCGCGCGGTCCGCTCCAGTCGCGCTGACGACAAGGCAACCGCGGCTCCGAACCTGGGCCACACCCTGCCGGCCACACTTGCCCATGCTGACGTCAGCGCAGCGCTCTACACACACACGCTCTTTCAATGATTCATGCAACGGTAAAATTTAATTTAATACAATTTCTTGGACATGCCCCATAGTAATTTTGCACTGTTTGTCATCGGAAAAAATTTCATGACTGCAAAAAAATATATTAAAAAATGAATACATAAACCCACAGAAAACAAGCCTAAAAGAGCTGATTTCAAACAGACAAACCCAACGATGAACTTTAACAATTATAATGAACAGCACAACGACGACAGCTCAAAGGAACACATTCAAACTTAAATATCATACAGCACAAGAATTCCGTTGAAGGAATTTAGTAATGAAAAAAAATAATAATAACAGCACAGACAAAGACAGAAGGCTAACAACGACGAGACAGTTTCAACAATAACAGTAAATGCAGACAGACAACAAACCCTGGACAGCAAAGGAAAAAAGTACGAACACAACGATAAAGATAAACAGATGCTATGGACAGCACAACGACGGTAACAACGACGGAAACAGTAGGTTTCCTGGAACAAAACAGTTGCAACGTTTCGGGAACTGGCCTATGTTCCCGTCATCAGGCACTAATAGACTACATATATCCGCACATGCACAGCACTAACTGCAGAAAAACCGCGTGCAGAACTCCAGGTGTTGGCACGCCATTTACAACACACTTAAGGCCCCCGCCTAACAGGGCACATATACGGTGCGCAGAGCTTCACGAAAACCAACGCGATTTGAAAACGACACAAGATATCCGAGTGGAGTATCTTTACGAAAAGCATTTAAGAATTCGCTGAGGACCGAAAAGTAGTTTGGTTTACGGATTAAGTTTTTAAATTTTATTTTCATAAAATTGAAATGGCTAACCGATGTGTTTTCAGAGTAATTTTCAGACATAAAACAGCCGGTACAGGCTTTTTGAAAGCACTTTAAGGACTTGTATTACAAATTTTCCTTAATTTCTATGTCATGCAATGTTACGGTCTCCACTCAGATTTCACAGTTGTCCTATGCACGATGAAAAGACTGCGCGCCAGTTCACAGCATTGCGCTTAGAGGCGACACCGCGCTAGAAACACAAGCGAGCGTCGCACTTATAATACCGCTTCACTAACACAGATGCACCCCTCTCAAAGCTGGGCCCTTAAGATTTCTAAATGGTGCCTGGTTTCACGTAGCTAGAACCACGATTATTTCACGAATCACTTCACTCCAGGATAGACTCAACTTGCATATACAAAATCAGGTTTAGATTGTTCATTGGTAGAGGCAGGCAGTTTTTGCGAAAATAATCTGAACGCATATTGGGTTGCAACAAGGTACACCCACACCAGAGGTTTTTCCCTTGTGATTGGTGGCCATCAAAATAAGTCACTATATATTTGGTCGGGCCATTCAGGACGCGTTTGTTTCCTGTGAATTACTGTGGCTGGTGTGGTAACAATAGACATGTAGCTGAAAGAATATCACCCAATCACGAAACACAGATAATTCTACAGTGTTTTAACTTTTAGATAGTCTCGGAACCTTTTCGCGAAATATGCATGCTCCTACTCATTGGTCGATAGCAAGGTCATATCCTTTGGCGGGTCACACGGGATTGGCTACCCACTTCTCATCCTTGTTTATAACTGGCTCAGGTCGTCAAGGACGTGTCAAGAGCACAGTAGACCAATCTGTGTGCGCTTCAAGTCTACTTTTCTACAAAATGTAACCGCAAAATAACAATTTAGGCTTTAGAAATGTTGACCATGAATGGTTTTGTAATGAACAAAACTTCATATGGACCTAGATCTGTTGTTATATTGTGAAAACTGCTTAACTTAAGGATGTGTGAAGTCTATCGTATTAGTTTCTAATAATTAAAGTATGTACGTGGAGTCCACGCGTGAAAGAAGTGAAACTTTTTACAAATCCAATCACATTATTCACATAAAAATTGATAATATATAAAAAGTTAATTGCAAAAATCAATAACTCTTTTCTTCAAACTATATTAAATATGGTAGCGATAATCGTTAGCCGTTACGAAAACTGAGGAGTACACAAATACAAGCATCGTTACGAGAATACCGTAGCATCACTGCTGCGTCATTTTTACCTCTCCCCTGCCGTCACCCCTTTCTTGCCGTTTAAACTAGCATATAGCATGCTACACTACGTACTTATCCCCGCCCTTGTCGTCTTCCCGTTCGACCGTTAGTGGATGCATTGGAGTGGCGTCACCGCTGACGCACTCTCATCTATCTGTTCCCCCACCACGTACCTAACTGCTCATGTGATCGGCATTTTCGTAACGGTAAAAAATTGTAGACCCCTCAGAAAAGAAGTTTGACTTCAAAAATTGTAAAATTTTAATAACTGTGTTTATATTTAAGCGATCTAATTATCGGTTATTGAGCTAGTCCTTAATTTTCCAGCATGACATCATAGGGTAGCCGCTTAAAGTCACATAGAATACTGCAAGCCAATTCGATGCCTTGCGCATAGAGGCTCTAAGGCGTATGATGCGTGAGCTAGTGTCGCCCTTAGCACCCCTGAACTTTTAGCGCTCGTACGCCCAGACAGGCGGGGTGTTGATTAGAGCTTAAACAATACTCGTATATCTGTAATGAGGCTATGTTTTAAACAACCATTTTTGAATGGCGAGAACGTCTTTTAACCTAACCACGAGAACTCTGCATGGCTCCACTTAGATTGGCTAGCATTTGAAAATGTTGGCCGGTTAACCCATAAGCCTAGGACCGTTTCATATTTCTGGTAATTTTTTATATTTTCCCACCAGTACTCCATGGTTACTTCACTAAAGTTATTTTCCTTTTAAACTGGTGCATGTATGTATATAGTAATAATGTTTATAATTAAGTATATATATATTCTATACACAAATGACGTACACATAAGACAAACCCAACTAAAAACGTAATAAAAGTATAGTTATTTTGTAAACAACTAATTTTTTGTGAAGGAAGAAAAATAACAAAATTAATAGCTCAGTGGTAAAAAATTAAATAAAAAACAACGCAAGGAGAATGCTTTTGGACATAATTTTGTATACACTTAAGTCTTGGTCCCTGGTTTGAATTAGTAAAACGTTTCAAAACAAAAAATAAATTAAGAAGCAGCTATTGCCAAGTATTGCTTATGTAAATAATAACAGCTTGCAGTAATGGCTTGGTCAGCGAAACTCGCATCACTGAACATCTGCTGGATTTTACCTATCTTAGTAGTTTTGTTGAATATTAACTGAACAGAATTTGTTTGGGAGATTTGAGAGTAACATGGTGCAGTGATATGAAATTGAATTTACCTCTACATTTTGAAGACTTCTGGACTAATTTCCGGGAAAGACAATCTGTATGGTTTCCTGGAGTCACTTACAGGCAAATCCTGGGACCATTCATTACTGTCTTTTCCTAGCCCAAAAATTTTCCTCATTTTGTGAAATAGTTTTCCGTTTTTTTCAAACAACGATGTCAACGAGACGGCAATCCTAATACAATTAATAAAAATACTGTCATGCGGTGGTTTGAGTTGCTGTTTCACACGAAATCCATTGCAATTTTATAAGGATCAGTGCCATGATTGATGAGATCATTCCACATCTCCAGTATGGCGTAGGCTTAGGAAACACATAGAACCTGTTCTTCAGGTGCAGGTTACAAAGGGAAAGGAAACAGCCAATTTGACAGCTTGTCATGTTCTCATCACGCTTCACGAAGCTCTGGAAGGATAAGGCCACACACAGTTTCGCCTCCACGACTGACTGTTATGCAACCACCAATCACGTAGCAATTTTGTTGCTCAAGCCACGAAACAATACGGCACGACCTTGCTGTAGGGGAAAAAAAAAGGATCTTGCTGCGAAATGTTCGCCAAGTGGCGGCATTTATCATTCTTCCAAGAGTGTTAGAAACACTTCAGAGAGCCATTCCATAGCGTGGAAGACTGAAATGCATCAAACGTTGATTTTTCTAGGAACAAGAACGAGTCTCTTTCCTGTATTCTCTATTGTTTGGGACAGTGCAGAGAGTTTACGGATTATTGTTCCGTAATGCTCAGTTAAAAATTTTCAGCTTGAATTTACGAAGAACGCTGGTTACAAATGACTCAGGAATCTTCGTAAATTTACCGTTATCTACGTCAATTAGCAAATATTAAGTTCACTTACTTTGAGCATGAATCCTGAAGATTAATCTTGGAATATCAGCAAAACTTCAAAAACTTATCAGGTCTACGTGCGAGAACACTAACATTTCTTCCACTTAAGGTTTACCCTGTCTATAACGAAAATAGAGCTCGGAAGTGTAAATACGACGAAGTTTGTATACGAAGATCAGGTTACGAATGACTCTTTGTTTATTTGAGGCGAATTCTTCGTTGAAAAGTCCGTAAGTACTCTGTAATTTCGAACGGTGCGCATGACTACTTTTCCAAGACACACAACGACTAATTCACTTGCCCTAATGAAGCCGAAACCTTTACGAATGTCTCGAGCAGATTTTCTCGAAGCGTGCACCATGGTGCACTGGTGTGCCCTGTGGCCTTCCAGAGAAATATGTGTCCATATATAAAAATAAATATAGTTACCTACTATATTATACCACTTCTTACGGATAAACCGCTCTTTTTGTTAACACATCATTATTATATGTTATTTGAACGACTCTGTAGTTTTCTTTTTTTCTCAAACAGTGATTATTTCAATACAGCACTGTGATCGCTCTATATTGTTTGTAAACAAGCCTTGAGTTGATCACCAGTACATATATGTGAGGTGTTAATTATTATAATATATTTCTAAGAAATTTGTACATGTAGCGCCTACAAAGATTCAAATGCGCCCCCGACTTCAAAAAGTTGGAGAACGACTGTCTAGTGCGTCCTCGCATAACTCATGTGGTGGGAAGACTACGACGATACCTTCACACCAGCAGGGCAAACATGGCTCTTTTATTTGCCGCCGTCATAGCAGCGACGCGTCTCCGGTACGACGGCAGAGTTATGAAGGCCGCGTGAAAATGCGAGCATGGATGCCAATGTCCAATAACTCTCCCGTCATCGCTAAGGCGCTTTACCTATGACTAGGGACAAGACTTTATGGTGTTAAAAAAATGAAAATTTCGTCATTAAAAATAAGGAATTTCGTCTTTATCGTCATTAAAAAATAAAACGCATGTAATAATAAGTGCATATCAAGCACAATTGCATTGGTTAACTGCTTCAACAATTCGTGGTAAGACACTTCATATGAGTACATTAAACAATACTACTACATAATATATATATAAGTAAATTAAACAAAATTTTGCAACTAAAACATTTAATAATAAAGATTTATATGTACAATTTTAAAATCCAAAATACTGTAGGCTACATGTAATGTAGACATGTGATGTTTATCTACGGGCCTTTATCCATGACTGTATATAATCAGCTGTAGACTGCTTTTATATACTTTACTTTGAAAAACCATAGATAGAAACTAATTAATGTTTTATTTACTTCATAACCTTTAGGTTTAAAAAAATAAATAAATATTTATGAAACCAATTTTATAAATTAATAGCCTTAATTAGGTAATTCAGGTGAATTTAGCTGCATTTCGGTGTTATGCTGTGTTACTGTTTCGGTGTCTGGCGGTGTATTAAATTCCATTTAGGAGTTTGGCGGAGTATTGACTTAACGTTGCTGTTATTTTGATTTTATCGCTATTCATCGTATAATCTTTCCTCTACTTATGACGGCTTCGATAATACGCAGAGGTTAGCAATCAATTTACGAGAAGGACGTGTTTTGTTTTGGCACCTGGCGCAACTGCTAGAAATTTACAGCCAATAGAAAACTACCGAAACAAAAACAAGATTGTGGACATTCATACGACTTAGGCTTAATGTTTCTATCCTATTATGCTTTTTCCACAATTATATTCAATATTTATATCATTATGCATTGTTCACATAATGGTTTTCCAGGCAATGTAAGTTTTATATACTATTATTTGCACCGCAATACACTCGTCACTTATCGGACTTAAAATAAAATGAACTCTCTTAACATGCCAAAGTCGGATATGATTATTAAACATTATCTAATAGGCTCAATAAATGTTTTATAAAACTACAAAAGTTATTATATTTAATATGACGATGTTATTTTGCCATCTAGTGAAATGTGTTCCCTGTTTTCAATGGTCGTTTGTTACTTATAACTAGGGGCAGGCATTTTTCGCCTATTAGACTGCAACAAGGTATACCCGCAACCACGGTTTCTTCCTTGTAATTGGCGGCCGTCTGCGTCTGCGAGAAACGTCGTTGCCTTATTTGACCGAGCCACTCAAGACGCGTTTGAATCCGAACTGAATCATTGTGATTGGTGTGCTAAACGAATACATGTACCAATAGAGAAACACAGACGATGCTAAAGTGTTTTTAACTTTCAGCTGGTCTCGGAATCTTTTCGCGAAATATGCATGCCCCTTCTCATAACCGTATGATAAAACAAAACAAAAAATACGAAAACTGTTACCACTAGACGTGAAACATTATTAGACTAACTGCGGTTATCATAATTGTGTTATTTTCTTTACCCGTTGATACAAGCTTGTCGATTTGAAACAACCCACTGTGTTTACGTGCTATAATAACTGTTTAAAACAGTGTTATTTTATTAAATTACATTACGTTTAGATATGCTTTTAGCGACTTTTTTTAATTAATTGCAAATTTTATTAACACTATTTTGCACCCCAGCATAAGTATCGGACAAATATGCTGATAATATTACTTATTTTGCGTCTTGAAATCTTGAAACAGGAGAACACTAAGTCGGCGTTGTTAACTAAATGTCTGAATGTGATTTGAAGAAACTGCAGTAGACAATATTGTGACTGTAACTAAAATACCCTTTTTGGGATTTTATGACTTTCTTTTCACAGAAGCAGCTACTATATAAACTACCATTTTTAATATTAAAGATAAACACGAAACCTCTTAACTCTACATGAAACACTGTTCCAAAATTGTTACCATTTTATCATACTACAAAGTATTTAATGGAACCCTTTGTGTATTATATAAGTGGCATATGCGATACAGCTGGAGCAAACCTAGCTGCCTACGAGAGTGGGGAGTAGGCCTAACCTAAGTCACTAAATTTTGAGAGAAAATGCTTTCAGTTTAAAATGTGATAAAACTATGGTGTCAAATAACCAGCAGACTTATCAATATAATGACAAGGTTGCATGTGTTTTACACTTAACTTTTGTAAAGAAAAATTAACTAATGTGACGTCAAATTCTTTAAGTATTACGTGATTCTGTTGACATTTATTTTGTTATTTTCTAATATGAAAAACTTATATATATTTCCTGTATATTATTGTTTTTAATATGGCATATTTTGGCTAAATGGGTATTGTGTAGTTAAAAATAACAAGAAAATAAGAATCACTGTGACTTATTGACACGAAACATACGATAATATATATTCATGCCACGTAACTATTAGCGGAGACGAGTAGTTTCGAAGTTGTTCAGAGACCAAACTAACCTTTCCTAGATCCATCATATATCCCATGTAAATTATTTCTGAGTATTAGGAGTGAGGCAAAAAATTTAATTAGGAGAGAATGTATTACCTATTGAGCTCGTTTGAAATAATTATTTCCAGTAATAAATTGGAAGTAAGACACGTCGTCGGCTGTATGACGGGGTTAAATAAACGTCATACGTACGACGGGCGTGTCATACAGAAGGTCCCTTCTCGAAAGACGACTTTGAATCCATGCTCGCTATTGGTGGAGAAGCGTCATCCATATGACGTAGCGTCCCTACGACGGGCGACATAGAGAACCATGCTCCCTCTGCAGGTGGTGATGGATCCGATGTTCCCAGCTAGCAATGGATCCCTGAGTGCCTGGCTTAGAGTGACAGGCTCAGGTTGGCTTGATGCATAGCGTCCCAACCCGTGCAGGCTTTTTGGAGATTTGCCTGGATACATTAAGTACTTGCGTTAGTGTGATGAATAAATCGCCATCCAATCGTTAAGCGGCTTGATTCGTATAAACTGTGGAAACGAGTGGAAGGTTAATTTTAGCACATTACAGTCAGGTATTGGCACTTCTACATTTGGATATAACCAATAGAGAAATATAAACTATTGCAATAAATAGAGAGAAAACACGCACCTAAAGTGTGCACTGATTCTGATAATACGACTATAGAAGGAGAATTATTTTGCAGCGCATGTCTGAAATCCACCCATATTGAACTAATTTTGATATCGTCAGCGATGCTTTAACAAAAAATGCATTTCAATTAACTCTCAAATTATTGTGACAATGAACAGTAGGATAAACCCTTTTCATGTAAAAATAAGTGATTGAAAAGGTGTACATGTTCACATATGGTTCCTCCTTAACAAACGACTAAACGATAATCAATGGCAAAAGGAACTGTAGGCTACCTCATTGAAACATTGCCGCGCTCTGCAAATATCCACTTCTGGTTGGCAATTAAACTCAAAACATGCTAATATGAACTAAAAAGTTCATATTGTCACGGTCTGAAAATTTCATTACTTTTTTTTCTTAAATTTTATTGTAATTTTGTTTCTCGTCAGGTTTACGTGTTGGTGTACGTGCACGTTTCCAGGCTCGGCCGGTTGATTTCGACACGCGGGTATGGGAATATAGGTTGCTGCGACATTAGTTTACAGGCACCGCGGGCTTTTGCGAGGCTGCGTGGTTAGCTAATTCTCGCGGGTTGCTGGCCAGGGCCCGCTGAGAGGTTGCAACACGCCGTTCCAGAAAAACCTGCTACGCTACGCTAGTCTCTTGTTTGTCGCGCGAGGCTTTTGAGTACGCGTTTCGAGGACTCTGTCCTGATTAGTGATGCCATCTTGCGTCCGAGTTTGGAAACGTAGACGGAAAAATAACAATCGAGCAGCGCAAGAGGGAGAGGGGGAAACTCGTGCGCGCCTGCGCGGAAGGAATAGCTGACTTCACTTGTTTTTCATTTTTTTCCTTGTGGGAAGGGAGGGGACCGCGAGTTGCCTTGTGGATAAGTTTTCCCGGTGTTCGTGTGTTTTTTTTTTGTTTTTCCGGCATGGCCTAGTTTTGTAGTTAAAACCTCCTTCCAGGGAGGGGCCGAGGCTTTTTGCCTGGGGACCTCTCTGGAAGCCGAGTCCACGTCGGTTTGAAACAACTTTGCTTCGCCTCAAGTCAGAAGGGTAAGTGGTTGGCCATGGCTCGTTCGCCACAATCATTTCTTGGACGATCTTCGTCTTAATCTTTTAAGTAATAATGTAGTATTCCACCTCTATTATTTATTATTTGGTTTTGGGAAAAATCGACGTCTGGTTATAAGCATGCAGGTAGTGGTAACTGGGAAGTATACTATCCTTCCGCGTAGCTGTGACGACGAGAGAACCGCCATGTTGTAGAGATAATTGTTTGCCGGCCGACGTCACTTTAATGTGTATTTAATGTATTTATTTATTCGTTAATCCCATCCCATTGTAAAATGCTTTATTATTAATTTGTTAATCAAATATTTGGTTGATTATTATTATTTTTTTTATTATCCTAGTGAATAAAATCTGTGCTTGAATGAACTAATCATGTTTCTTTTCAGTACATAAATTATACCCTACACTTCCTGTATAGGGAGAAGACTTGATCTCGAGTACCATGCTTACCAACAGCTACCACCCCCCAAATGTTATAGGTTATTTATTGTTATGTGTATAGGTGTACGCGGGACGTCTGACGGAGCCCCGTCACAAGTGGTGGAGGCGCCGGGTAATAGTCTCTTGTAGGGTCGTTTGTGCTTTATTTTTTTTTCTCTCTTCTCTTGTTCTTCCGAATTTAATAATGTTTTATTATAGAGCAGTGCAAGCAGGGTCGTGTGGGAGCACGCGGCGGACGTGTTGCGTTGTGCTTCACGTATTTTTATTAGTAATGTTACTGTTGTTCTGTTTAAATTTAATGGATAAAAAGTTTTTGGTTTAGTTAAGTTAAGTCAGTGAGTCAGTCAGTCAGTCATCGGGTCGTTCAGGTCACCTATCAGGTTTTATTAAGTTTTAATTACGTAAATTCTAATGCCAGTTTAATGATTAATTAATTAATTTTGAAAATTATCATAATTAAATTTCGGTTAAGAACCTAAGAGTTTGTGTGGAGTTTTTGGTTTAGGAACGATGTTAAAACTTGTGTTAAGTAATGTTATAGACAGTGCTTGTTGCGGACGTGAAAGTCATGTGTCGTGGAGCGGTGACGAGCGGCGCGACGGTCAGCTGTGCGCTGACCTTGAGCGGTTTCCGGCCTGGCGCGACACGGCTCGGCACGGCGCGGCAAGAATCGTTCCGGCCCGGTGTTTACCGGCCGGCTGGACGTCAGACAGATAAGAGTTTCACAGTTATTTTTTTTTATGATTAATTTTATGTGCGTCATTGACTACACCACACCGTCTAAGTTTTTTTTTATGAGTTAACTTAATAACTTTAAAGTATTTATTTATTTGTCATTATAATTATTTTTGTTTTGATAATAATTAATTTTTTTTTTTAACTTTTCTTTTCGAATTATAGGAGGTACACATTAGAAGGGATTAGCTCTGAGAATAGTGTGAGGTTTGTTTATTTGTGTAGGTTAAGGGAATGAACTCCAGGGGAACAGTTTTTGAGATGAGAGAGTTGTTGTGATTGTCCAGCCATAGGAGATGAGCTGGGACAATTTGAGGTGTCCCTGGGAGAGTAGGGACGGTAGCGCAGACCCATAGAAGATGGGCTGGCTACTGGTTAAGGGTCGGGAGAACCCTGTGTTGTTAGTAGTTGGGGCAGGAGTTCCCCATGGTAGTACCGGAAGTGGCTATCCCGTACGGGATAAGGGTACCACTTCAATTAATTTGGTTTGTGGGGTTAGAGTCCCCTGTTGTGTAGTGGGCCTATAGGAGATAGGCACTACAGCGAAATTTTTGGTTGCCCTGGAGGTAAATTCCCTGGGTTAAGTTAAGGAATTGTTCTTAAAGTTAGGAAGTAGGGAAATGTGAATCATTGTTGGAGAGTGAGTTAGTGTACCTGCCTACGTATTAAAGTAAATTTTATTGAATTAATTTATGAGAAAGTTTATTGTGTTAAGGATAATGGAAGTGAGTTAATTTTTTTTAAATTGGTTTTTGAGTAAAGTATTTTAAGTAATAAAGTTAAATAATAGAGTGAGTGGGGACAGTTATGATTGAGTATTTTTGAATTTATTTTGTTTATCACACTTGGAATGTAATGTTTTAATTTTTTCTCTCAACATAATTAAAATTAAAATAATTTTTTTTTAATACAGTGCCCCTTATACATTTGTTGATACAAGTAATAAAGTATTTTTATTTATTTACAATTTTATTTTAATTACATAATAATTTGAATTTAGCTTTGTGATACAGATGAAACATTTTTTTTTAATGAGTTGTTTTGTTTGTGCTCGATTCTTATCGGTTTTGTGAAAGTCGTGTTACAGTATTCAGTTCAGTGGTGACCTGTGACTGACTGCACGACTAAGAAGACTGAGCATGGTGTTGCTGGCTGCACATCAGAGTGAATCTGATGGCACCACCAGTAGCTGTTGTTTCGAGGTGTTGCTGTTTTCACCAGACGAGACCAACCAGCTGCTTGCTGCCTACAGCATAGCAGATGTTAAGGTGAAAGTATTTTTATTTTTCTTATCAGGTTCATTAATTTTTTTTTAATTTTTGTCTAGGATGTTTAATGCAATTTTTATTTCAGCTTTCATGGTTTATTAATAACAGGCAGATTTTAAGTGAATAAAGAAAAGTATTTTTTTTCTTGGGCAGTCTAATTTTATGATGTTGATTCAGGAATTTGTTTTATTAAGATAGCAAGTTAAATAGTAAATAATGGTTAAAAGTAACTTACCTAATTTTTGCCTTGTTTTGATTGTTGATTTTGGCTATGGCCCTGGTTCGATTGAGTAGTTACTGTGTTGATGAAATTTATTTGTTGATGATGCCATTTTAGGAAGCTATAGAGAGTAATGTAATACAGACCCTGGAGGAATGGGCTGTAGCGTGAGGGCATGGAGACCCTGGTTGTGACTGGGTTCGCAGGGTAGGCGACCCTTAGTAAATGAGAATTTTTTTTTGTTGTTGTTGGGTTAGAGTCCCACAAGGTGTGTCCACAGGAGGTGGATGTTAGGCATCTATCGGCTTTTGTTGTTTTGAAAAAGTTAGAAGCATGTTGATAGTCATCGATTTCAGGTCGGAGTCATTTTTGAACCAGGTGCCAGAGGTCAGATCGTCAGAATAATTTAAAATTTGATTGATGAGATTATTTGTAAAATTATTTAGTTTTGGTATTGAGGTTTGTGGCTGTGGGGATGTTAAATAATTTTTTTTTAAAGACTTTTCAAATAGTTAATCTGTACCCATCTTTGTTTAGAATCGATTAACTATTAGTGTTGACCAAGTACAAAAGTATTTTCATTTACCTATTTGTCGCTGTCACATTTATCAGGAGAACTTGTATGTCAAACTTAAGATACCTATTGTTCATGTTAATTCCAATTGGAAATTATTTCAGTTTGTTGCGGTACCTTTCCGCTGGAAAAATAACACTTGCCACTTGGAGCACGAGCCAAACTTTTTAGCCGTAAATAATGAGCAACTGGTGACCATTCAGGGTAGAAATTTGTTGGATTGTCGTCCCTTCGAAGACAGTTTATGTTTTGTGCCCAGATTTTCAGGTGATGCCATGGGAAGTTCTCTATGTCCTAAAGCTTTGTTTCAGGGAGTGACTGCAGAGAAACTTGGTGAACTGTGTGCTTACAGATGCCATTCGGGAACCCACCTCATGATTACGCAAGCTGGTCCTGAACGGTATTTTCTAACTAACCCTGTTGGTAAACTAGAAGTGCAATGTTTAGTGAATAAGAACCAAACCTTGTTTTTAGCGGCTGCAGATCGACCTGGCGCTGTGGACACTGAGGTCCCTTGCGATTGTCGCCTGTACATGAATGATGAGCTTAAAATTAATGAACTTTATCCGTGTGATTTTCTTTCTAAAGCTAAATTCCAAATGATTCATGTGATTCCAGCTGCTTGGTCAAAATTAAAAAAATTAAAGATTTTACCTTTAACAGCATCTTCACACACAGTTTTTTCTTCATTAGAAGATTGTTTAGACGAGGATTGGCCTTCTGTTATTCCTCACTTGAATTTGGTCGTTTCACGTTCCTTTACGAGGCCCGACGAATTACAGCTGCGAGACCCGGTGGAAGTTGTAAGCTTTTTGTTAAAACATTTACAAAGTATTTCTTTATTTGTGATTGGTGGTACTTTATTACTAATTGTTGTAAGAAACCCTTATCTAGTGGGGATTGGTACCTTCCCCCGCGTATCAGCTTTTAGTGAAAATGTCATGTTAACAATGGAGATAAGCATAACTGTATTTATACTTGGTGTCATAATGTGTATGATTCTTTTTCTGCTACGGAAATGGTTGTCACTCAAGTGGAAATTACGGAAAACTGAGGAAATCTCACCTACTGTACAGACTGATGTTGCAACTACAAGTGAAACCTTTAACTTACGTGATCAATTTTCTGAGAACTGTCGATTAAAATCTAAGTTGGTTAGTGAGTCAGGTGAGGAATTTCATGTCTACCTCACCCTGTGTGATTAATTTTATAGAACTGATGTTTATGTTTGATTTGTTTTCCCCATCAAGGGCACATAGTTGTTAAACACGTTTGTGGTTAGGATTTATAATGTTTTTGTAATTAACTGTTCAGTTCAGAGGTTTTACTTTTTGCTTAAAGAATAAAAAAAAAAAGGAGACGACAATCGAGGATGAATCTAGGGGTCCAAGCAATTATTAATCTAGGGTTAATTTTTTTTTTAATTTATTTGTCTACGCTCGCCTTTGATTTAACCTGGGTAGGGATACCTTGTTCCTGGTCTATACCCTCCCCTGTCCGAACCTGTGTGCACTCGTGCCTCTGAAGACAGTGTAATTCCTTTTTCCACAGACTCAAGTGAGGCAGAGTTGTTAGCAACAAGTGTTTATGTTTTCTTTTTCTTTCTTGAAGAAGAGACAGTGCATCGATGTAACACATCCAGAGACTTCAACGATTACGTTACGTAAGTTATGTGAAGAACTTTCCTTCGCCATGTATGTCCTCCTGACTGAGGACCATGTGTTGTGCAGCCATTGAACTTGTGTGGGAGATGGACTACTGTTTCCTCCCCTGTTGTGTGGTGGGCTGCTTATAACTCATGAGGAGTTATACGGTGGAAGCCCCTTCCCAAATTGGTTGCTGTGTGTATGCGAACTTTCTGTCTAAAAAGAATGAAGAAACGGATCAGCGTGGGGCTCGTTTTCGTCGACTTGGGCCGAACGAAGAAATCAGTTACTCTCGGCCAACCAGTGACAATGCTATTTTTTTTTCTGTTCTGTAGCTAGTAGCTGCAGAGGCGTGTTATGAAGATCTTGGACTTCACTTAATCCTATGGACATTTCAGGTTCCTTTCCTGATGTTTATCCTTTGTTTTCCTGACTTGTATAGTCCATTCCTTTGTTTTTCTTGGAGGCCAAGCTCCCATTTTACTTTAGCTGTGTTTGTTTCATTTTATTGACATATTTATGATCATCTTTGTTGTTGTTGTTGTTGGAGAATAACATGCCCCTGGACTCATCCTTGGTTAGTTATGCTGTTTATGGAACTGATAAAGAGTAAATGTAGGGTGGATCTTTTTGTGTTAATCAGTCACTTTATAAAATGTGAACATTGTTTGCTAATTATTCAATAGGGTCACTTCACAGCTTTACTTAATGGAATAATTAACTTTTCTTTTTTTGTTATCAACCTTGTATTAACATAATGTTTTGATATGACGTTAAGAATAACCCCCCCCCCCCCTAATTAACTTGTTTAAATAGGCTTGACAGTGTCGTGTATGTTCTTTGGTGAGATTTTGATACTGGTGTTGAAATTTTTGTTCAGTTTCACTGGGGAGACATCCCCGATGACATGCTGCGAGGAAGGCAGGCTGAGGGCAGAACTGCTCTGAAGGCTGGATCCTGGGTGTGAGCTGCAGATCACACTTCAAGGTCTCTTCTCTCCAGCTTCAACTAGGGCTGATCTGTCCACGGTTCATGCCTCTCCTAGTTGTATGTCGTACGAGTAGTTTTACGATGTGCCAGCCACCATCGATTCTTACAGGAAAGAATTGTTTCCTGGGCTATTTTGTATTTTGTATTGGTTTAACTTTTTCAGTTTAGACTTTGAATGTAATTGTTGTGGTAAAACCTAACCTTCGTGCGCTGTCTTGGTCGAGTAGGCATTTAACTTATAAATTTTTGCCCCTTGGTCTTATTCATTGTTAGGAATTTTTATGGCTTGTGGGGCACAAGCCCTTGTAGACCGGGGTAATGTCACGGTCTGAAAATTTCATTACTTTTTTTTCTTAAATTTTATTGTAATTTTGTTTCTCGTCAGGTTTACGTGTTGGTGTACGTGCACGTTTCCAGGCTCGGCCGGTTGATTTCGACACGCGGGTATGGGAATATAGGTTGCTGCGACATTAGTTTACAGGCACCGCGGGCTTTTGCGAGGCTGCGTGGTTAGCTAATTCTCGCGGGTTGCTGGCCAGGGCCCGCTGAGAGGTTGCAACACGCCGTTCCAGAAAAACCTGCTACGCTACGCTAGTCTCTTGTTTGTCGCGCGAGGCTTTTGAGTACGCGTTTCGAGGACTCTGTCCTGATTAGTGATGCCATCTTGCGTCCGAGTTTGGAAACGTAGACGGAAAAATAACAATCGAGCAGCGCAAGAGGGAGAGGGGGAAACTCGTGCGCGCCTGCGCGGAAGGAATAGCTGACTTCACTTGTTTTTCATTTTTTTCCTTGTGGGAAGGGAGGGGACCGCGAGTTGCCTTGTGGATAAGTTTTCCCGGTGTTCGTGTGTTTTTTTTTTTGTTTTTCCGGCATGGCCTAGTTTTGTAGTTAAAACCTCCTTCCAGGGAGGGGCCGAGGCTTTTTGCCTGGGGACCTCTCTGGAAGCCGAGTCCACGTCGGTTTGAAACAACTTTGCTTCGCCTCAAGTCAGAAGGGTAAGTGGTTGGCCATGGCTCGTTCGCCACAATCATTTCTTGGACGATCTTCGTCTTAATCTTTTAAGTAATAATGTAGTATTCCACCTCTATTATTTATTATTTGGTTTTGGGAAAAATCGACGTCTGGTTATAAGCATGCAGGTAGTGGTAACTGGGAAGTATACTATCCTTCCGCGTAGCTGTGACGACGAGAGAACCGCCATGTTGTAGAGATAATTGTTTGCCGGCTGACGTCACTTTAATGTGTATTTAATGTATTTATTTATTCGTTAATCCCATCCCATTGTAAAATGCTTTATTATTAATTTGTTAATCAAATATTTGGTTGATTATTATTATTTTTTTTATTATCCTAGTGAATAAAATCTGTGCTTGAATGAACTAATCATGTTTCTTTTCAGTACATAAATTATACCCTACACTTCCTGTATAGGGAGAAGACTTGATCTCGAGTACCATGCTTACCAACAGCTACCACCCCCCAAATGTTATAGGTTATTTATTGTTATGTGTATAGGTGTACGCGGGACGTCTGACGGAGCCCCGTCACAATATAAATAATTTTAATTGTTTTCCAATGTTGTTCTTAAAGTATATAAATAAGAATAATTATATATTTATTCTTAATTTTATTTAATATCTGATTTAAGTACATTATTGCAAGATATATGTATATGTATGTATATATGCATACTAGAATTCTCAAAGCCCTGTCACAATGTCAAACTTCCGTTCAACACCCTCCAATATGTTTGGTCAAATAAAATTGCAGGGTTATGACGTCACTGAAATGGTCACTAGCACAGCCAACAGCTAAGTTTGTTTAACCAGCTGGATGACTTGACTGTACATCAAATATTTAGCATAAAGGCTTTGTTTGAAAATATGTTGGATTTCGGTCCAAATCAATCAGAAATAAGACGGATATGAGTCTGGTTTTGAGATTTTTCGGAGTGAAATAAATATGCGAAATAACCGTGGCTGAAAACATCCCGTAAGATTTATCTTTTTTTTTTTAAGTATTCGATACGGTTTTTTTGGTGTCTGCTATACCTGCCAACGTAACTGGTGCCTCTGTTCAGCGATGGTTAGGACGAACTTCCTTCTTGCACAATAATTTCGCCACAAATCACAATTTATAATTAAACAGTTCTACGACAGCATTAGCGACGTTGTTATGCCGTGACTATATGAAAGTTAAAAAAAAAAAAAAATACACTGTAACATCGTCTGTGTTTCGGGATTGGGCAAGTTTCTTTCAGGTACACGTAAAATCGTTGCAGCACCAATTTCAGTAATTCAGCGCGGAAGCAAACGTGTCCTGAGTGGCTCGGTCAAACAAGGCAGCGACGTATCTCGCTAGAATGGCCGCCAATCACAAGGAAGAAACCGCTGGTGCGGGCATACCTAATTTTTTTTTTTACCGCGGAATAAAAAAATGGCAGGCATCTGGACTTTGTGAAACAGAGCTGCGTGTTTGCAGCGTTGACGGTCGAGCAGCGCGCTGTCTGCTCGGTGCGGTGGTCTGATTTAATTATCGGGCGCGGTATCTCGGGAGCGCAGCGGTCGTGATCGCAACCGCAGCGGGATCAGCGCGCGGTCAAAGGGGCCCCGGCCCCTGCTAATGGCCAGCCCGCGGCCACTGGGGCGGCTTGCCGCCGTGCGGGCAGCTGATCACCCCTCTTCCTTCCCCCCGTCCTAACCCACACGGTGACCAGCGCCAGCACACGTGTGTACCCGGCTCCGCCGCGATGCGCTGTTTCACTCGTCGCGCAGGCTTGAGCGCCGCCTGCACTGCTGGGAATTAAAGTAAATCTATCTATTTATTTATCGTCTTTATTGGTGGCGAAGTTAAGGCAGTACGCCTTTTCTTACACTTAACCACTTTTCTGCAATTACATCAAATAGTGGAATATTAAAAATTAAGCATGATATAAGCAGATGTTGACTAAATATTAAGGGAACAAATTAAAATTTTAACTTAATGTTCAAATATTAACAACTATTACTAAAGATTCAACCATAACTAATTTAAAGTAATTAAAAATTAAGCATAGACATGCATAAAAAGGAAAGTAATTAAACATACAGCAAATCTACGGACTTTCCAATGAAGAACTAACCTCGAAGCAAACTAAGAGTACTTCGTAATTTCAAATAACGGAATCTTTTTAAGAAACTACGACGTAATTTGATTTCAAAGTTGTATGTTTCGTTCTAAACAAAGATAAACTAACGCGCGGACAAAATAAGAGTGTTTACTGACCATTTTTGTTTTTAAGATTTGTGAATACACCAAGACTATTATTTTAAATTCGTGATCTCATTATCCGTAAATCAATGAAAGTAACCGTAAATTTACGAAGATCCCCTGCGTTCTTCGTAAGTTAAAAGGTGAAAATTTTGAGCAGTGTGCAACGAACATTTTAACTAACAGCTGGAGGCAAGACAAATGATGGCCTGAGCATGCACTTATTGAACCCTTCTTTATTACTTTTCAGAATAGTTGAAGTGGCTAGACACACAGAACCTGACATGTACAAAGACCGCTGGTTACAAGATAATCTGGGGATCTTCTTTTATTTACAGTTATCTTTGTAAATACTCGGGTGTTAAGTTCACTTACTTTGAACATGATTCAACAATAATAATATTATATCTAATTTTGATCAAACATTAAAAAACTTTTTTAGCTTACAGAATTTTTTTTTTTACTTTCGGCCTCAAAAGTCGAAGTTTTTAGTAAGATCCAGTTATCTGAGATAATCTGCATTTATCTCAGCTTGGTTCTTTCGTAAATTCACTGTAATTTCTAAGCAAGGGCGAAGCCAGAATTTTTGACAAGGGGGGGTAGGAGGGGTAGGGTAAAATGAAAATTTCTAATCAACTTTAGTAATACATTTAGAATTGAAACACTAAGTAAATTTTGAATTGTGGTTCAGAAAGGTCCTATTATCTATAGCACTGCAGTGAAATAACACTTTGGTAAACTAAGATAAGGAATTAGGAGGGAAATCGGAATATTGACAAGTGTCCCGTGGGAGGGAGGGGTGAAGCCGCTAAGCCCCCCCTTCCCTTTCTTCAGGTCCCACCAGTGTTTATAAGAGTGTAGTAATGGTGCCGCCCCATCCCCCTCCAGGCCACAGCGCACCGCTGCCGCCGCGCCGGGTGGTCGATCGCCGCGCCGAAGAATGCAGCTGGGTTCCGGGCGTGTCAACTCACTAGTCGGAGGGGTTGGAGGGAGGAGGGGGCAAATAAACTACTTCCCGTAGAATTGACTGCGGGGCCGTGAGAGCTTTCCGAGAACCGAGAGCACGAGGAGTCCCTCCCTCCCTCCCCGCCCTCAAGTAACGAGCTGCCGGCCCGCTCCTCACGCGGCACAACACAGCGATCTTCACGAACACTACACAGTCAGCATGCTTCCTACACGGAAAAGTATTGGCGTGATTAAGCAGATACGCCTTTTCTTACACCTGACCGCATTTTCTGCTATTACATCATACATGCATATTCAAATTTCAATAAGCATAACATAAAACATAATAGATGATGAAATACCGTCATCCGGGGTGAGATTGGTCCATTTTATGGTGTTATTTACGTTGCAGCTGTTGTAACAGACAAAAATATACAAGGAAAATATTTTAAAAATTAGTAAAATGTTAATTGTGTTATTCAGGAATATAGCATGATTAACATAAACAAGTATGTAACATATATTTTAAAATATATTTTTTTGAAAATGTGGAACAATCTCACCCAGGTTTGGGGTGACTTTGGTCCGTCTTGTGAATACTGTTTTTATAGGTTGATATTCTGTTCTGGAGCAATGTCACCCCTTGCACTCAGCAAGACTGGCTTTTATCAAAGAAAGGAATATCTCAGGAACTAATATTTATTTAAATATATGCGTTAAAAATGGCCACATGACAAAACGTTATTTTAGAATAACAAACAGTTAATAAATTTATCAAATACAGTTACTGTCAACAACTTAACGTTTAAAACAAAAATTGAACATGTTAAATTGAGTTTTTTCACTAGCTACTGACAAATTGAGAATCTATTAAAATACTACATAGTAAGAATTTAATTCTGGCATACTGTAGAATCCCCTTTTACTTAGAAGTTTAGGAGGTGCAATTTTTCTTATTACATCCTCCCATTCGTCCAGTTCCAACTTTTCACAGACTTCTCCATGCAACTAACAGTTGGTCCTTTTTCGTCATCAGAAGGAAGTCTCTGGATAATCCCGGGATACTCTTCACCATTGCAACGAACAGTTATGAAATCATTTTCCTTCAACTCTTTCTTTCTTCTGATGAAAAGTCAAATATGAAGTTTTTTGATATGAGTCTTCATTATCTTCTTCACTGAAGGTCTCACTCAATTTATCGGATCCCAGATCCATTTCTTCGGTTTCACCTGAGGCATCACTTTCAGCAAAACGACTGTTAGTTTAGGACATCCAGGTTTTCTCTTTGAATTTTCAGGTTCAGGCTCATTTCTCAAATCTTCAATTGTAATGATTTGTCCAGCAGGCACGCTTAGTTTCTTCTTACTTTGCTTTCCAGTTTTTACTCCTTCGATGTCCTTACGTTGCTCCAACAAGTGTTTCAGAAATGCATTGCCTATGGTATTCATGTCCACCTCTTCAAGGCTTTGATATCTGGCCAATAGTTCTTGCTTGTTAACTGGATGGATGCTACATTTCCTGAATCCTGAAATCAGATTTAGCTTCACATTAGGAGAGATATCTTCAATTAAATTCTTTAGAAGAAGACCAAATAATCCTTGACACAGAATCTTAAGTCCTTTTGTGACTGGAAATCCAAATTCTGCAAGTTTCAACACATGGTTTGCAAAACCCTCCTCTTCCTGCGGAGTAAACACTGTTGGCCCACCAATTACAGAGCTTAGCTGACCTTTCAACTTGTTTATTATTGTACTGCAAGGACTACCATAATCCTTAGAAGCTTTGTGTTGAGAAATTCAATTACATCTGATGTCTTCTATGCATTTTTCCAGTGTTTCAGTCTTATAGCTTATATAGGGACGATATCCAACCACACGTTTGTACTTTCTAGGAATTATACCCTGAAACAAAGAAAAAAATCCATTCCTATTTAGAAACTTTAGTAAAAAAAGACAAACAGGCTTGTTTTGAATTAATTTTTAGTTACAATTTACATTTTAACTAGTTAACTTTAAAATGGGGTGACTTTGTTCCAGGACCAAAGTCACACCTTTTTTACCTAAAAACTGACTTGTCATTAATTATTTAAATTATTGGCAAATATTGATGTTTAACTATTTAAATACTTCCCGATACTTTATTAGCATACTATAAGGCACTAAATATGTACTTACCAGAATTTTTGCTACTTTCGTAACTAGTCTCTTATGTGAAAGTTATCAGCTGTTGTTCCCGCCTAAAATATATCAACTCAAAACAAACTAGTGCTGCTCCTAGTGAAATTATCCTGAATCTCAAAAAAGCTATGGCAGTGTGACCAACATATATGCTAGAACAAATGAAAGCCCCTACAACCCAAAATTTCCCACTGACTATGTCCTGGTAAAAATATATAAGAAATTACCCTAAGTGGAACAATGTCACCCTGCAGGACCAATCTCACCCCGGTTGACGGTATGTAATAAGATAGAAAGATGAATTAATGTTTATATAAATACGCAAAGATTAAAAGTTAAAAATGACACAATTTTACCAAAAAAAACTAATTAACAGGTTACTGAAAATTAAGCATAGGTATTCACGTGCTATAAAGCGTTTCCAAAACAAGACAATAATAAGTAGTACTAACTTGAAACCAGTCACTCTCACATTCACAAGCAGTTTCAAGCAGTATGTCGGCCGCTAAGTGTTCATTGGAACATAGGTGTTCCAAAGTTTTTTTTTTTTTTCAAGAACCTGTAAAGTCTGCAGGAAAACACTCGTATTTCTTCAAGAACGAAACCCACAACTAAGTTGTCAGAATCCCGTATCCCCTACAAAGCTCCAGTTGTCTGGAACTACGACCAAATCTTCCTTTGCTTGAGGTCGATTCACTGTTGTAAAACTCGTCAATTTACTGAAAATGCGAACTGCGCATGGCCGAGTTAGTAACGAAAATATAATAACGAAAAGACTTCAATTTTTTAACAGACGGCATCGTGGGGACATTCATGTTCTGTTTGTTAGCTGTTTTGTACCCACAAGACAAACAAGACAACCTGCCTTTACAATTCTCTGCAGGCGTGCACACACACGAAAATTAAAAACATAACCCTGAATCTTCTGGTTGTAACGAACTCAGCTATCCCTAGATATTATTAATCTTTGATTCTAGATATAATTTATATATTATGTATTAACTGTTTTATTGGTCAGCCTGATTTCTTATTATATTCTCTATTCGGGTAAAAATTAGCATTGCTGTAGGTGTAGTCAACTATACCTAAACGTTGATAGCTCAAACCTTAGAAAAGATTATGACTACAAATGTGATGCTATTGCGCCTATCCTCACAATTAAGTATGCGATCAATAAATGATCTTATTTTGCTCGCCAAATCATTTAACACTGCAACTTCTGAAAAACATTCATACAGGAAACATATTTTCTCAGTGACTTCCACAAAAACCAACCACTGGTTACTGATGAAATCGAATATGTATTCATGTAGTTTAAAATTTGTTGACTAAGTGTTTGAAGTAAACTGGAAGAAATAATATGTTTACATGTGATTTGAATATGTACTGTCGATAGTTCATTAGAATCAAACTAGATGGGTTTTGGGGAACATAACATGAGGTTAATTTCGTTCTATATTACTAGCGAATATGCGTTTGACAGTATTAACTAATTACAAAACCAACTTATAAATAAATGAAGGTTTTACGACATCGTGAGCCGTAAGTTTGAACATATAACTTACATATATCCCATGGTGTTCAAGATATGACAAAGTAAATTTTGGTAAAACAAGACATTAACACATTGAATGGTGATGAGCAAATGCCACAATGCAATAAAACAAACCTCCAAAATCATGAAAATATTCAGCAAAATAACTGAATACAACAGCCCCATGTTAACCCTCAGCGTGTTGGCTAGCGGTCAGATTCACATATCCTTATTCAGGCCGTCCGAGTTTCATTTGCGGCAAGATCGAACTCGTTTTTGCACATTTGGAAAACGAGGAGAACGTATGTGGTAAGTTTTTCTGTGGGAACTTAAATCAACCTTTATATTTTTACTTGCGTTTACAGTGAATTGCTAATGAAACAGAACGATTGATAACAAATTTCTAACAAACACATTTGCTAAAAGTTGCACAAAATTTAACTTAATCATAGTAAACTTTACAAATATTTTAAACGACAAAAGAATTTCGAAAAGAATATTCAGATACTATTAACGTATTAAATGTAATGAAATTCTCATTAAAACTCTACTATCTACTAGCCCAGGGGTTGACAGATGAGCCAAATATTCAGTAAACAGATTCTCCAATTTTCTAGAGAGCTGCACCATGTATTTTCCCTGTATCTACATGGAATTTTAAGACGATTAAGAAACGAGATAAAATAAAAATATTTTATTTACAAATTAAAAATTAATTCTTAAAAATAAAGGCTACTTAAGGAAAAAAAAAAACACGTGATTGTTAAAATTATGGTAGTCAACAAAAGAGATCTACTGATAAAACACGATAGCCTAAATCATTTTAATTAATTAATAAAATATAAAAGCACCCGGGCGAGTGCGGGGGCGGGGGCGCTAGCGCCAGGTACAGAGCCTGCGTTGTGATTGCTCGGCTCTTTATGCAGCGAGTCGCAGAGCCGCGTGCGGCTCGCGGGCCGCGGGCTGCCAACCCCTGCTCCAGCCGGAATGCGCCACTGTTTGTTCTCTTACCACGACGGCCTTCAGTCAGGCGTGCGATGCCTCACGCTGTCGCACTCTAGCGCCGCACGCTTAGAAACAGACGTGCTCAGCGAAAATGTTAAGTACTATCTGTGAGATATTTCTCAAAACCCTCTAATTGTTTTTTTTAAACTGTTTGGTTGTAGTTCTCCCACTGATGACAGCCAATAAAAGGAAGTATTTGTGTGAAGGCCTTGACACAATGGAAAACCTTTTTTGTCCAAAACTTCATTACACTATTTAAAATGTTCTAACCTCACAAGTGTGAATACCAAATTCAACCGATTATATTTATGATAAATTACGGTGGCTTTTTACTTCAATTTCAAACTACATGGCGTCTCCCACTCCGTACTCCGTAAGAAACGACATGGCCGTAACCATTGTCGGACAAACCGTAAAGTGACATTACATTTTTCCACAGAGGGAAGGCCTATTCGTGTGCCGGTGCGACAAACGGCGACATCACGGTCGTCACAGCCCCCAACAGCTGGTGTGACGCGCGGAGTCGCTCAAGGTCAGGGCGGCCGATGCACCTGCGCCCGCCCGCGCGGAGCTCGTTCCGTTCCGCGGATCGAGGGCACGACCCGCACGCTGCAAGCACAGCCACGGGTGAGTTCACGCCGACCTTGATGCTTCTGGTCGCAACTCACGGAGGGCACGGATAGCTAACACTGCGCTGGTTCCGAAGGAACGCACACGATTCAACATGGCGCTCAGTGAAACACTACTTTAAAACACAGCATTTTAAGTACGAATGTCTCGATTCAAGATTATTTTGTGCATACGCCATTGCTGGTTACAATCTATAACGGGCAAAAAAATTAATATATAAGAAATGATGAACTTGCAAACGCACAGAAAACAAGCTAAAATCAGTTTATATGTTGGGTTGTCACAGATAAGCACGCAAAAGTTTCAAAATGTTATGCACTGCGACGATGCGTTATTAATGTCCTTAACGCAGCACACGTCGCCTCCGTCTTCCTGGGAAGCCCGCTGCTTGTTCCTAGCCTCACTAGTGTGATTATCACTCTAACTAACTAACTGACTCTATAAACACGAATACAGTCTCACCCTAAGCTGAAATCTACACCCATATTTCAATACTAACACAATTTTTTTAAAACTGATTTCGTGTTAGAAGCGTATACAAATAAAATTAGTAAATCTTTTGTGGAAAAGTTTTTGTTCGATGTTTTAAAGTGTTAATGAAGAGAATACAATATTATTTCAAAATTTATTATAAAGTCTCCGTGACAAACATGTGTGGAAGAATGAACACTGCACGGTGTCTGCTAACTGTAATAAATAATCATGGTCACTTCTAGATGTCGAATATACAGTAACCGACCATGAAGTGTAAAAGACAAGTCCTAAGGTATACTTTCAACTCAATGATTAACCTTCGGTTTTCCAAAACACCATGACCATACGCCCATCACATGGGATTATTTAATATTGTAACTCAATCCTTATTGAAATAGCATCAAAACAAAATATAAAGGATTTCACAGACAACTTTATCACTGATTACACTTAAAATAAGTTTTAAATCACGGAAATATTTTATTTTGCTCGATGCCAATGAGGAGATTCGCAACTTTTTAGTAATTTTTTTCCAGAGGCTGATTTTAAATAAGATCCTGCTAGCGAGTACATTCTCATGATGAATGTTTCCGATTCTCCGCAAGACAGGCGCAAGGCAAAGTTGAGGCTTGCAGCCAGCGCCGACTGCACGTTGGCGAAGAGCGGGGAACACTCTTCGATCGAAGCCTCCGACTAGGTCTACACCGCCCCGTCTCCATGGAGACCAGGTAATTTACAAAAGACACAGGTAATGTGGCAGCTTCAAGGCTGTCACGCAACTAGGCACTTGCTGTCGAGCGCTCGCTTCCTGCACACTGTCGCTTGGAGACGGCAAGATGACGAGACATCGGAGAAGCTAAATGTACTGGCGAATGGTATAAGTTTGCAGTATTGTTGGTAGACAAAAGGTCCTATAAACTGTAATCCTTCTTCATGTCGTCCTGTTACAAAGACTCTTAGTAATTAAAAAATAAATTATATTTTATATTGTTTGAAAACTTCATACCAAATGGATTTTTTTTTTTTTTTTTTTACAAATATTTACTTGACGTATTTAAACTAGATAGGCTTCAAACACTCGAGTTGGCTTTAATATACTACCAAAATTGTTATTTGTTGTTGCGAATGTCAATTGCGTAATGCAACTACGATTAAATAAAAACTAAAAAGTTAGTAGGGAGTAAATTACTTGTAACACACGGTGGATGAAGACTACACACTGATTAGTGAACAAGTGTTTGGAAGCCAGGCAATTTTGCTTCACGAAATATCGACTGCGCGCGAGTCCTTATGTATACTGTTATACGTAATATTCGTGTTAGCAAAGTCTCTTTCCTCATTGGAAACAAAACGCAAGAGAAACCTTATTTTATAGGCTGCTTAATAAGGCCAATTATAGTGTAGCTGTTGGGCAATGAAACATCCGTGGTACGCCTAAAGATGAGTGAGTGCCTTTTATAATGTGTTTAGCAACCAGATTCGTTTAAGGAAGAGCTACAGTGTTCAGAGAAAAATATAGGTGTGAATTATGAGACTTTTACTTTGAAAAGTGTAAATGAGCATGGCTATAGAACGTTCTATACATCACGACACAGTAAAAAAAAAAAAATATTTTACCTAATTTTATACTCGCTACGTATGTATCATACAGCAGTGCCGAGTCATCATAAATGCATTGAGCAGTTAAGAGCTGTAGAAACATGGTGGTACGAAGGGGAGACACCTCGAGTATCATACACTTCAATCACCTCCATGCGTCGCTATGATATCATATACATCCAAGCGATATTACGTAAGTTCTTTTCATTACGTTGTCACTCGCCTTTGTGGGGTAATATCAATTTATTGGATACTAAAATCAATAAATTTGTGCTGTGCGTCCCTCCACTGATTAAATTATAGTAGCTGGCAATTGTGAAATCTAGCGATATTTTTCTGTAAAAACTACTCTAAAAAAACACGAAAGGAGAAGCAAGTTCTGGAACACAGACACTTGTGTGTATGTGCATGTGATTTTTTCGCGAAGGTATTTCGAAAATAGCTGTGTGGTAAGACGCTGTATATCATCGTCTATGTTTTTCGTAATTCGTTGAATTTCTTTAAGGTATTTTCCAAGTGTCGAGACACGAATCAGAGCCATTTTATGCGGGAAGCAAATCTCGTCGAAGGCATGATCGAAGGTGCGTGACAGCTTCTCTTGCGAACGGCCGCCAAGAATAATGTGTTGGAGCGGGCAGTCTGACGAGAGCCCAGATAGTGTCGCGAAGCGGCGCGCATGTCCGCATGTGTGACGCAGCTGGTCACGCACGGTGCTGTCACTCGCCGCAGTGACGACGCAGTGTGACGGCCGAGCTGTGACAGCCACGGGGAGATGCGGGCACAGATACCATCGCCATCACGGCGCCGATCCTTAACACGACCCGCCATTCGATAACGTGCAGCAGTTGGCACTGAATTACAGGACGGACGTGATTTTTTTCGGCAGATACTTCAACTACTATCAAATTTTCAGCCAATATAAAACTACCGAAACAAAAAAACGTGACTATGGACATCGACTCTAATTAAAATTTTCTTCAAACAGGTTAGATTTTATGTTATCAGTAGGGACCGGAAAAATTCGCGGGTTCAATGACCTCCAGGATGAACTCCATAGTTCTACGTACACTCGGTCAAATGCCACGCACTAATTGGCTGCTGTCTTGTGAAACGTCCCAACGTAGCAGCCTGTGATTCGATAAAGCTTCGGTTGGGTGTTTCTCATTGGCCCAGATTAATCCAGATGAGTTGTGAGCCAATAACAGAGGCAGCACTGAGGTATAACTATTTGTATTTTAGCCTATCGCGAAATGAATTCGCGAATTTTTCCGGTCTCTAGTTATCAGTAATATTTTTAAGACGTTGTACATAGATTTTTAGTGCAATCTACTTGATTAAAACTCTTTTGTTTGCACTCCAACACACCCGTCACGTATTAAATGGTAAATATTAAATACTATCTAATAAGCTTCATAAATGCTCTGAAAATCTAGAATATACATAGTAAATATTATATGACGGTATTGTTTATCCTTGTAAAATGTGTTGCTCAGTTTTAATTTATTGTTTCGTATCCAAAGAAAGTTAACAATTTATGACAGTAATATTATACAAAAAAAATTAAACTTTTAATACTCTGCTTATTTTCAGACTGATTTACCATGCTTTGCATAATTTCTTTACCCGTTGATGTAAGCAGGCTTGAAAGAACTGAAAAAGAAAAAAACAGACGTGTTCTTCGTCCCATCGTTACCGTTAAAAAAATAGTGTTCATTGATTTAACTAATACTGAGACATGTTTATAGAAATTTTCAGTGCACTACAGGATTTTATATACCTACACTATTTCGAATCCCAGCACACGTATCGGTGAATATGCAAACAATATTTATTTAGCATCGCATACAAAGCTTGAAACTACGGGACGCGTAATCGGTTTTGTTGATGAACGCCTGCATATCACTTAAAGAAACTGTAGTGAACATTACTGTGACTGTAGTGTTAAAAAAAACATGGTTAGTTTTGTTGGCACGTGTTCCAATACCCCATAGTTAGATAAGTAGCTTTTTGACTCCAGGTAGTTTGAAAAAAAAAATTATAAAAACGAAACCTCTTAAATTATACGTGAATTATTCTTCCGAAGTTTGTTACCATTCTACCATACTTCAATGCATTTTGGTGAAGCATATGTATATATGAGTTGGCGTTTCACACACAGAGTTACTTTTTTTAATTTTCATATCATTACTATTAGTTAAAGCCTATTCAGGCAAATTTAACATTATACCTTTCTTGCATTTGTTGTTATGACACAGATATTTTCAAAAGATACTACTTACTTTGTGTTATACATGTGTTTAAAACGTAGCGCAACTGTTTGTAATTGTTAAAATTTGCACCTTTTTACACCCATGATATCACACTTAGTAAACAATTGTTGAAAACATTTTTTACAGAACAACGAATGCAAGAGAGTTAAAGTGATAAACACACATTAATAAACCCTAATTAATAGTAATGACGAAACTATGAAGAAAAAAACTCAATATGGCGTGTGAAACTCCACTGTAACCTGTCGGTTACTTTACTTATAGTTTAGTGCATTTTTTTTTGCAAAGGTTGGCACACGTGATATTTTATTGCTGATGATTTAAAGTCTTTAAAATCTTGGTTTTGTTCTCAAATGAATTTATCAACTGGGTTTGTTTGGCTACTTTATTATTTTGTTATATTTATATTTAAAGCAGAATTTATTTTGTTAAAGATAAACTGTAAATAAGTCAGTTTAGTTGGGACTACTGATAGGAGTGGAATATCTCCGCGGGCTAGCGCGGGGTATTGGTGTTGTTTGGCGCCACGGGCGCGTGGGGCGCTGCTGTCGAGGAACCGGGAGTTGCTTCCACGCGATTGAGGTGCCTTACGGCTGCACGGCCCCTCGTAAAAGCAGATCCAACAACCGGCACCTTGGCCGGACCCTACAAGAGCATCGGCAGTTACGGTAATGTGCCAGATATGTTTGTTTTGCATAAGGCAGTTCGTGGCGAAAATTAACGAAAATTTTATCGCTAAAATTTGTTACGCCAAGTAACTTTAAATGTAATATTTTGGCAACTGTTGAAGTTTAGCAGGCATTTTGGCAAATAATGGTTTTTTTCTGTGCCTAGTGGTGAGGCCCAGTGTTTTATTTGCTTATTTTTGAAACGCTTTACTTCTGAGCATTAATTTTTTTGGCGCCTAAAATATACGCTCAGGTTGAACCACTGAACTGCTATAGTATTTTTAGACCTAATTTCGGACGGACATTGTAGGGCCACGTAAGATACGGATCTTTTGGTGGTCAGCTGTTGAAGAGTTTGGCAGTTACCCTAGGACACCGTGTTTCGCCCATTTGTAAAACTGCCAAATTTATTTTCAGGTCAGTGGGCGTCGAAAAATTCGCGTCCCTAGATCACGCGAGTAGGTGCTGCCATTCATTGACGAGGTAATTATTTTCCGTCATATTTTAATACGGTTGGCGACGAGACAAAAAAATTATGCGTCGTAGCAAAGTGTACAAGGACTAACGTCATCGCCCGCACAGCTGGACAGTGAAGAGCGAATCCAATAGGAACCACGCCGGAGCTGACATTGAGGACTCGCGGATTAGTTTCCTTTCTTTCTTTATTTTAGATCAAGTAAAGCTGAAGAAGTAAAATTTCTTGGCAGAACTCTTTCAATGAATGACGCACATTTTAATACCGAGCGTATGCCTAGGCATTTGCAATTGCAACTTACAAATTCTTTGCGATTTTGTTTCCCTGTGCGCCCATCGGAAGTTTTTCATAATTAAGTTGTGTGTCTGTCATGCGTCCCACATAAACTCTTAAGTTTACATTACATCAAAACTTATTTTACATACGAGCCATCTTTCGTATCATTACTCAAAAAGGTTGAAATATTTTGCACTTGAGTTATTAACATGATAGTTACGTACTTGAATGAAGATAATATAAAAAAAAGAATCTGTTCGATTTGACGAAATTCAATGGTGATTGTTATGTCGGCTAGATATTTTCATTACGGAGACCTAAATGTACAAACACATAAATATTTTATGTTTGTTTTGATTGCAAACGTTTTTTCATAAGATGGGCTTGAAACAAAAAAAAATATTAAAAAAGTTTAGCTGTAAAATTATTTAAAAAACATATAATAAAAACCTCTATATCAACCTAAACTTATAATTAAAAATATTTTACTATTTTAAGCTAGTTATAACTAATTATAACAAGCCATTACGGAATTATATAATAATGTCTATTAAATATGTTTTGTCCTAAGATTTAGTTACTATAAAAGTTTTCCGGATGTGAGTTTAATCATTTAACAGCCAATTTTTTATATTTGTTTGATTTTACGAAGAAAAAAAACATTTTGCAATATTTTTCTTTAACTATACACTCTACTGACAATTTTTGTACATTGAGATCTCCGTAATAAAAATATCTAGCCTACAAAATCTTGTCATGACGTTCAGATTCTATTATTGTTTTTATATTATCGTCATTAATGCACAATGTAACATTTCCTATCCTAACGCTGTATTTTGGAACGTTGTGCAGAAAACAGTTTAAGACTTGCGGGTAAACTCAGAGTCTTGGTTGCAATTACGTTGAGCACACTTTTCTTGAACTCGTAATCCTCTATTAGCGTGCTGTGAATAATGCAACCAGTGAGGGAGAGGTAAAATGTTTACGCGTCTAATGTTTTTTTGAAAAATGAAATATTTCTTGATTTCTTGACAGTGCAGCGCACTAGCAGAACTTTAGTGTGGCAGTTATTTCAGTGATTCACGGCTGTACCTCTGCATTGCATTTGAAGACTGCGTGTGCAGTGGTATGACCGATTTCTATGAAAACACATCAATTACAGTTTGCGCTGACTTTTATAATATCTTACTTATGAGTTACCCAAAACAAAACAGTTTATATATATATATATTATAAGGAAATTATAGTAATCTTTAGATATTATGATGACCTAAGATATATGCAGTTTATTTAATTTGTACTGTAAATTTATTCAACTATGAATTGGGCGTTGTAGACACAGGAGCACACCATGATAACATTGAATCTGTCTTTTTAATTAAACAACGTTTCTGCCATTTTGGTTTTGTGCAGCTTGAGAATTTTTCCCTGTGGAACAAAGGGACCAAGCCTCTGAGAATCTTCCTGGTAACCGCTCAGTCTTCGTGGCAGTGATTTACATTTGCATCACTCCGTGTTTGGTAGTGTATCTGTCAAAACCACGCGCCTTTCTTATGTCATGAAATGTTTAAGCAATTAGTACGCGTTATTTTTTAGATGTGGTCTCACACACCGTGTTGGTTTTTTTTTAATCGGCTCGTCATTACTGTTAGTGATAACAATTAGAAACACTTGCGTGATTTTTTTTGCAGCCGTTTAACAACACTTAGTAAATATCTGTTGAAAATATTTCTGATAGAACAACAAACGCAAGAGGTGTATAGCAACTAATAGTAATGATAATAAAATGAGAAAAAAAATGACATCAGAACCTTACATTTCATGTAAGTGTGATTAAAATCCTGTGGATTTGTTTAACATTTTAATCAAAATAAAATAATATTATTGGTCAATTCGTTACTAGCACTTTTTTTTACAGTTACTAGTTTCCTCAACACAAATCTCAATCTCACTGTGAAAAGTGTTCAACGATAGCATAGGTCGGATGTCCCACCAAGCGTAAACAAAACAACAAATCCACAGAATTTTAATCACACTTACATGAAATGTAAGGTTCTGATGCCATTTGTTTTCTCATTCTATTATCATTACTATTAGTTGCTATACATCTCTTGCGTTTGTTGTTCTATCAAGAAATATTTTCAACAGATATCTACTAAGTGTTGTTAAACGTGTGCAAAAATTTCACGCAAGAGTTTCTAATTGACTTAGAGACCTGCAAAATTCGCGGATTCATTGACCTCTAGGATGGACTCCACAGTCCTTTAAATACTCGAGGAAATGACACCTGTTCATTGGCTACTGACGCGTGAGACGTCTCAACTAGGCTGTCCGTAATTCGGCACTTTCTTGGTTTAGTGTTTCCCATTGGCTCACAGTTCCCCGGATAAAATGTGGGCCAATCGCAGAAGCGGTACGAAGGTATAGTTGTTTTGATGCTAGTCTATCGCGAAATGAATCTGCGAATTATGCATGTCTCTAGTTATCACTAACAGTAATGACAAGCCGATTTAAAAAAAAATCAGCACGGTATGTGAGACCACATCTTAAAGACAACGCGCGCTAATTGCTTAAAATGGGACACACTGCGTCCAGCCAATGGGACACGCGCACGACAGCGGCGAGACAGAGCAAGAGCTAGCCACGCAGCCTGCGCGTGCACCGCACTGGCTTCAGCACGCACTCCGCGGCGCGGCGCGGGACCCGGACTCACAAACAACAACACACGGAGAAACAAACATGCCGAGGAAGACAATTGCCTGCGTGAAAGAGACAGAGAGAGAGAGAGAGAGAGTGAGAGGAGTAAGAAGTTGATACATACTTGCGAGAGAACAATGAAACTGATATTTTCACGCCCGCTCTGAAACGCATGGCGTCATGGGCTGGTCCTTACCTCCATTATTCAGCGCGCCGAGCCCATGATGATGCAGTGGCTTTATTTTAATATCTACAGTCCCACTCCCACACTGTAATCGCATTCAGTACCTATAAATTAGTGACAGCCTGCTGTTACGACCAGACAACTTCAACAAAATTATTTCAGACTCATGGGTATCGACCATGCATTTTGTTATTTCAAAATAACTAACGGTTACCGTTTGTAGTTTGTGCTTATTCTCGGACATGACTCAATTGATAACTATACCGTCGATAACTTGCCGTGGTTTAGAGCTGGTTTGTAACTAGAAGGTCCCGTCTTATAACTTACATCGGTACGATAGTTGTATGAGACTAAAACTTGAACAAATAATTTTTTTAATACTTTTTTTTACCCCAAGTAAACCAAAACTTTTCTGGCCCAGTCAATACCGCAAACTGTTAACAAACGCCAAAACTGTGTCAGGTGCCTTAAAATTAATCTAATTTTATCTACCCGCAATTTTTTATTCACACTAAATAGGTCGCTAGAAAATGAGTAAGATTCTAGCATACGTTTACCATTTGGTGGCCGAAGTACTCACTTAAAATGGTCAAACTCTTTAACGTTTGAGGATTTTTGGAGTACATTTTTTTAGACGAAGAAGCAGAATTATTCTTTTAGCAGGCCTATCGTCTCAAAAGTATTAACTCTTCATCCTCACTCGTTGCTAAACAAGCATCTTTCAGATTAGTAATTACTTCGTTTCTCTACAAATTATAAATTCAATTCACAGCCATTGTTATTAAAAGTATGATCAAAACGTTATGCCCCATTCCAACGCCAGAAGAGTGGTTCAGTTTGTGTGCACTCTTCCTTCTTAGAGGAGGAACATACAAACCGTAAACCCCGCGCGAAGCATCACAAATATCCTCAATAATTTTACTAATTTTATATAACACCTTTTTAAAGAAAATATCTCCGACGGAGGTTGGGTCGAAAGCAGAGCTGAAAGTATCAAACAAAAGCTATGCATTCGGATTGGGCTGACTGTATAAAGAAATCAATCGCTCAACAATTTCCATCTACTGTTTATTTTATATGCACGATCTTAAAATATACAAATTCTCGTACTCAAAACCATAGAGCTGTGAATAAAATACTTGACTAATAGCATTACCTAACAAGACTATACGATAATAAAATATTATAAAAAAATACTATACATTATTCAGGAACAATTTTTACGATGTTACGAAAAATCGCAAACTACCTCGTGTCAGGGTTTTAAAATAATTATGTATGTACCAAAATGGATCCACAGAAACTTAACTAACAAACGATTAAAAGAAATAATTATAAGCCAATATTTATAGTTACTATAATAATTACAAAGTTAAAATAATAATAATTTATTATAAATTATTATACCAAAACTCAAGTTCATAGTATATTCTTTATGAGGTCGTTTTAAAATTTCTCATTTAACAGGCGGTGTCGCTGATTAACACATTACATGTTTCTTCGCGCGAAAGAAAAACCAGAGTACTTGCTGACGACTTGTTTTCGCAGCATGCAGGAAAATAATTCGTAACAACGATTATTCTTTCCAAAGTCTACGTTGATATAATTCCGGAGCTAACTTCATGCCCATGCAAACACCATCACCGGCTGAGTCCCGATAACAGTATCGGACCAGAATCTACTCACAAATTACTGCGTCGCAGTTTGCGAAAAGCATTCGCAAACCATTTCAGGATCTTCATCGTCGATAGCAAGTATTTTTTAGAAACACACAGCCAAAGTTCTTGCCCTACAGGCCGAGTCTTTGGGCTCCCCGGCCTTCGCCTCGTTCACCGCTAGTCCGAATTGCGCCGCGGCCGCTTAGAGAGTCTCTTAGCCGATCGCTTGCCTGTATATTCGCAAGCCCACCCCCTTCACTTTCTGACGTCACAAGCCATGCACTTGAGACGTTCTTGCACGCATGCGGTCACCGCTACACCGCGTGCGTGTGTGTGGTCGCTCGGCAGTGCTTAGCGCGAACCATAGCAGTGCTCGCCGCCGCACTTAACCAGTCTTGTACGTCCGTCCGGAATCCCAACTTCACTTAGAGTGGGTCATCGTACATCACGCACAAGTTCACCAAAGCATTTTTATATATTTCCACAGCAAAAACACCGTCTACTAATGCCAGCGAAGTTCCCTAGCAAAGTTCCGCCTGCACAGCAAACATTTTACTGAGTGTCTTTAAATCTACAAATACACTAAACATAAAAACTACACAAAAGTATACTACAAAAATCTCTTAAATATAATATACAATAATCATTTTAAAAAGGCAAATTTAACAACAAAATCTTTTCCCCTATTCAGGCCAGGGGACTGGCCACAAATTGTCTGATTCAGGGGGCTGTCACAAGATAGGGATTACGATATGCTTACTGATTGCTTATTGTACACTAACGATTCGTCTGTACCACCAACAGAATGTCATTCACATTTCGAGCTAAATTGTAAATTATAGTAATGTGACATGAACAAACTTTAAATTTACTTTCTTGATATGATGATTTTGACCTGTGCAATAGTGTGATGCTGAGGTAACCATTAAATTTTTTTTATAAAGGTGAGAATCAAAAATGTTACACTGTCAGGTTGGAGTTCTTGAATATTTTAATCATGCTCGTCAAAAGATCGTTGTGTTTTACATATGCCTGTTTGATGTGTTTAAAAAAATACATAAAATGCATAAATATTAAATAATGTGTAGCATCTAAATGTAAAGGAATCGGAAGACATCGGTAAACATTTACTTTTAAATACCCAAATTTATGAAAATTTTTGTGCCCATGTGTTTTTACTGTATCAATTCATTCTTGAATGCAGTAGTTAATGGTACATTCCTCTTTGTGTATTTGCGCTATTTATAGCTACCACTTTCAATAAAGTAAATTTGTATGTATTACATTAGATGGACATTTAATTAAATTAATATCGTGCTTTTACGAATCAAAGATAGTTATGTATGTATTGTGAAACATCAAGGTTAACTTAAAATTCTTTCAGTTCATCAACAAACACCACCTTCTATCTCTAATAAAATCTTATAAAAAATCTTATTTTTCATGTCATGAATATAAAAAAATGAAAGTACAAATATGACGAAATTGTATTAAAACGTATAATATTATTACTAAGCCATATATCCTGAACCAAGAATTCGATAAACACTCTAGATCCTATGGTCTGTGACAAAACTAAATGTTTTGAGTTCTATGCTGTGTGGGTTGGTAGTGTCAGAATCGTTAGTAACCGATTTCCGAGAACAAAATAAGGAGTTATGTTTCACCTGGGAGTTAACTTCTATGCTCCTGGACCGGACCGAAGAACGGGGCGGTGTTTGGAGCTCGGGGCGACGCAGCGGGCGGAAGGATACGTACCAAAGAGCGAACTGCATTGTACCGCCGCACGCACGCACTCATGCAGACCAGACAATGGGGGCAGCCAGAGCCCCGGACAGAGGCCCCCCCGTGGCTTCGAGGGAAGGGTGTGTTGCGACAGCCTCCAGGTGACAATGGAGGGACCGTTGCGCGCATGCCTGGAGCCCAAGGGACTCCAGACGTCGGGGATACGCCCTTGGGAGGTTCCCCCGCAGTGCGAGGCGTCACGTCGGGTGGAAACATTCCACTCTCTGGCGAGAGTTCACACGATATTGTACAACCAAACACTATTTACTGACTAATACAAATACTTCCTCCCCGAAATGCCAATCTCACTATTTCTTACGTCTGGGGTTGGTGGTCTATTAGATGGAAGGCAATGGATAAAAAGAAAAAAAAGTGAGCGAGCCTTTCAGCGCTCGCCATTGATGTGTAACATCTAACCTGTCGTATCACACACTGTGTATTAACACAACACGTGTTTTAATATAATACTTATAAAATTATTGGATTTATATGATATATTATACATGATTATTTCACGATGTATTATCTTTGAAAGATTTGTGCAATGGGAATATGCATGACTTGATGTATTTATAGAGTATTAGAAAAGCCACATGGCAATGCGGCGTCAGGCTGTTCACGACTACAGCTGTTAGCGTGACGAACGGTAAACAGCTGATATCTTCTTTCTTTTTCACCCTTTCTCTCTCGCTCTCTCTTTTCAAGCGTCATGGATATGTTTGCACTCGTTGACACGCTGCAGCACAAGCCGCTCCCATGTCACGTTACACGTTTAAGTTCTTTGACTTCCGTCGCATTCACGAAATGCCGTATACCTGGAGCTAAGATGTTACAAAAAAAACTGCTTTAGCATTATAATTTTTTTTCTTTCCATCCAGTAAATACCCGATCGCTTTTTCTCTCAAATAATGCTTCGAAAAAAATTCAAGGAGAATGGTCGGCATCGGAGATGAAGCAATAAAAAGGCGCGAGTGAATGTGAAGAAGTCTTGTTTGACGTTTTAAAGCAGGAAGGAAAAAAAGAAAAAAAGCATGGCCCTGTCACGCGACGCTTGTAACGGTTGTCAGCTGGCTGGAGCGAGCCATTCAGCCTGCGGGAGACTGGGGCCAGAGCGACTCAGCTCTCTTCCTGGCAGGGATCGCCGTTACCACGAAATTCTTCCCTCTACGACCCTGAACCGGCCCTCATTAAGGGGCCTCCCTAGTAGCATCAGAAGTTAGCGGAACACTATGTTTTTAAAATAATGATGGGACTTTATTAATCGACACTACGAATCTGAAAATTTTTCACCCACGAGAAGATAATACACAAATTGTCTGTATAATTTTACATTTTTGTTTTTTTCTATCAAAATATGAAATAAAAAATCACCAACTTGTCCAACTTTGGGGCCATTTTATACTGCTTAGGAGAATGACAGAAAAAAAGTACAAGTCTAGAAAAAAAGATAATTTTTTTCTGAAGAAATTCATGTATTTAAAACATATAGTCATCGCTTTGAATTCCGAGATATCTTTTCCACAATTTCCGCAAATCCTGAAAGTTTTCCACCGTCTCGTGCTGCCGCTCGGCGAAGCCAGCTCGCAGGCCACACAGCTCAGGTAGCCGGGTGGAGGAACACGTGGCCGGAGGGGAGGCAGGCTACCTGTGTGTGCGTGCGTGCGTGAGAGGGAGACAACCCACAACCGGCACCGGTAAATGATAATCCTGTGACCGAAAGAAATTCTCAGAATTGCTTTTAATGTGCCTCGCCACAGTACCATGTGCTCGACTTACTCTGTGACTATATTCGTGTATCTCTAAAACATTGCTTTTGTTTAAACTACAAATATCCTAAAGCTTACCATACTAGATCATGTATTACGAAATAAAGTATTGAAACTAATCAATCAACACATTGAAAGTTGTCCTACAAACTATTTATTGGTGGCTTTACAGTCTCGCTAGCTAATTCGACAAAATTTATATTTAATTTTTAACATGAAAATACACTTCATTGTTTTTCCTTTTATTTTTAATAAAAATTCAAGAAACAATTATTATACCACCCAATATTTTTTTAAATTATTTTAGTTTTCCAAAATAATTTTACACATCTTACAATGCCGGGGAAAAATTTTATACTGGTATTAACCAAATTAATTATTTACAAAAGTTTTGATACTTAAAAATGTAGGTTTTATATAAAATGTATTTTAAATTAAAAGAAAAATCGTATTTTGAAAACTAAATATCATTTTGCTATGCTTTATGGTTAGATAGATATCTGATTGCCTGCACTGTTTTAAAAATGTTCATGGGATGATATATAAAAAAATAAAAACTAGGGAAGTTCTATATTAAATAAGCTAGTCAGAATTATGTAAATGTTCCTCCTGGCGCAGGAATCACGAGGAGGATTGAAGATGAGGTCAGTGACCGATCGCTCACATATGTAGTTATGGATGGTACGTTATTAACTACAAAATTCAAAAACCATTTTGAAGTTAAAAAGTATAATTAGTGGCAATGTTTAATAAAGATGACGTAAATTTTCAGATAAACTTATTTCTACAGCTCAATTAATTAATAAGGGCAGGAAATAAATTTTTTACAGCAATTATACAAAATTATTAAAAAAATTTAAACCACAATTAATTTATCCAAAAACCAAAATTAAGTAAATATTGCCCACACATTACAACATCCACGAAAGAACCTTGCAAATTATTTTTGTTATATGCATTATTTTGCATTCAAGTTCTTTATTTTTTTATACTTCACCTACTTATAATTGTTACATATTTGGCACATGGTCCGTCACGCCCAATTAAAGGGCCTGAATAAGTAGAACGCGTTTCTGATCAAATTGCACGCCTGTTACTTTACCTGCAACCCGGAGCGGTGTGAAATAAATTATTGTACATTCGTGACGTTGGCAATCAACTTAAATATTTATGAGTTAAAACCAAACATAACTATAACGGATAATCAAAGAAATTTTGAAATTTTGAAAGCTTGTTATGTTTTTATATAGTACACAAAGCAGTTAAACCATAAATTATTTGTTGTTGAAAAAAAATAATCCTTAACCTTTCATGCTTTTTTCATTTATTTTTATTACCAGATATTTCCGTTTAAGTAATACTTATATATATAACAATATAGCAATCTAGAAAAAAATTAAGGTAGCCTTATTCCAAATATAGACGTTAGTTAACTAAGAATATAAATTCGCTTTACAACCACAGCTTGTACACAAGTAAAAAAAACATGGTTTTACTTACAGGCCGTATTGAACGTAGGGTAGGTTTATGACAAATACAACAGCAATAAACATATGGCTGAGTCTGCTTTCATGTACACTTTTTTTTTAAGTTATCACTTTTAAAGCGGGTAAAGGGTACCTATCAAGTAGCTTAGCATTACCCAAAGTGAATGTCGTGCTCCAGAAAATGTTCGAACTATGTAATATTTGTATCACTGTTGCGTTACAGACCTGCAACTTTTTTCAGTGCGCGATGTCACTCTCATGTAAAAATATGCCGTGTTTAGCGCAAACGTGTTCGAATGAATCCACATGGAGCTGCCAAAGAATACCTATCGATGTCGGCAACATACATAAGTATACAAACCAACGTTTACAAGTGCATTCATACGTAAGTATAAAACTGGCGGCGGGCCATGATGCAGTTGGTTCTTCGCGTACAGTCCACTGACGGGATTAGAAGCGTCAAAGATCTTATATGGCTATTCTGTAAACTTGTATGTCATTTCACTGCCTGCTTTAGACAAACAACATCCATTACTTTTAGCTTTGGCTTGAAAAGAATTACTCCGGCCTGCTTTCTTATATTACTTATTTCAGCTCCTCGTGCGACCAGTGTGTATACCTAATTTGTCCGCGGCCTTATCTTTGGGTGAAAGTTATTTGTAAGGGAAGTTGTATCGGTAATGTTCATGTATTACATAACAATTCGACTTAGATACGCACATGTGTTTTTAAAATATATGTTTAATAACTTGCAATACAAAGTATGTGTTGAATTTCATGTATTGAATTTTTTTTTACATTATGTACGAACATAATAATCACAATATTTCATGAGAAATTTTTAAAACATTTTACAAAGTAATCTCTAATTTCTTCCACACCTCATGGTTAACCTTACTATTTTATTTCATGTTTCAGTTGATTTAAACTGTTTGGAATCATAATATGACGGACAATGAAGAATATTAGTTTCAGTAAATTTTATGAGATGATTTACTTATTACATTAAATATACCTCAATTTTTACCTCAAAGGAAAATAGTTGCATATAATTAAATGATAAATATTTGTTTCCCATTAATATAGTTTATGAACATAACTTATTGTTATAATACCTACATTAGTTAAATTGTGTTTTTGTAATGCTCTCCTATTTCAGTAAAATTTTGGGCAAATTGAATAGCATATAGTCGATCTTTAACATAAGCTTTTGGAATACATAAATATAATAAATTATGTTCTCGTGATTTTAACAATTAAATATTTCTTCGCATGAAAAAATTAATTAACTAAAAAATATTTCAGTAATTTATACTTAAGGACTAAAAAAAATTATTTTTATAATATAATAATATTGTATGTATGTATACTTTTCTGAAAAAAGTAGATTCAAGAAAACAAATTTTCTTTTTTTTAATTTTGTTCTTGAACTTACTTGACAAGCGATATTGAACTTCAACTTTATACTTTCGGTATAGTACTTTTCGATTTATTTTCTCCAAACGGGAATTAAAAGTAAAGAATAAATAACATTTTCCTCTATAATTATTGCAGCCGTATACTGAAAAGTTTAACTTTCCTTTATTTGCATGACGCGGAGCTCCTAACTACACAAAATTTTTGTTATTTATTTTGAACGTTGTATTTATGTTTCCTTACAAACTTAAATGAACCTCTTAACATTTAATTTCATCAAAAGTTATACAATATAAGTATCAAGTTAAAATATTTTTAAGTGTAGTTGTGGCTATTTTGTTGTTGAAAATGACACTCTTAAGTTTGAATGAAAGTGAGATATGATAAAATTATATTTGTAGTTAAAAACAGATAATTCATTTCAAATTCAATCTTTTGTTACATGCATATTTCCAAATAAATTTGACAATATATTAAATTCTATGCATTTGAATCTATTCGTATATTCTGCAGCATTAATTCCTATAAGCAAATACTTATTACGTACAATGTACTTTTAGTCCTGTCGTATAGTTATGCAAAAAATTGTATCAAAAGTATTGTTTCTTCTATGCGGTTATGGTTTAAAAACAAAAAAAGTAATTTAATTTATTTTTAAATTCGGTTGTCAGTAAGAACACGCATTTAGTGTAATACGACATATATTATTCTGTTTATTAAAACATTACTATCGATAACTCCATTTTAGATTTATCTGTCTGTGTTATATTTCAAATTGATTCTTTTTCTTCGGCTTATGACAGCAGCAAATTTTGTTTTATCGCATATGTAATGTTTTTATGTTTTGCATATTATAATTAATGAGTTATTATTGTTGGCGGGTGAGGCTTTTTCACAAATGGACGCGTTCTTGGCGGCTAGCAGGTAGGACGCGTGTATTACGCAGGCTGGATAGGGAAGTACGACTGCGGGCGAGCTCCATGATAGAAGCAACGGGAGTAGTATCACTCGGCTATTTGTATAGGTTGGGATAGCTGTGCGAATGGTAGAACAGACCACGGGACTATGGTGAGGAAAAAGGTCCCAAGCTCGACATCCCGACGATGAGACCGTTTACGAACTGTCGATGGATCATCAGGAAAGTTAACAACTTCTTCAGAAACTTGAGTCCCTCTTTCAAAATTCAGTTTAATACCTGGAGATGACTATATTCGGTGTTCTACCAAGCGAAGCATACTCTTAATTCATTACTAGTTGATGTTTAATATTTTGACGCAAAATAAAATTGTGAATCAGCTTACTTTGCTCATGCCAGGTTTTACAAGTTTTGTCAAAGTTAATTAAATGAATAAAAATTGTGTCCCTTTGTTACTGGCTACCCGCAAGAAATTATCATGGTGAATAATAATAATTTTAAGTCGACATGTAATATTTTGATTTTTATGGGATTGTGTTTTGGTAATGGTGTGTGTAACTGTCTTGTGTATTTTATTACATTCACTTCACGTAACGAATTGTCTGAACGTAATGTTATTGTTTGTTTGTTTTAATATTTCGTTTTATTGAACAAAGATACATAGTTTGCCACTTCGAGCGACTACAGAAATGACAATACAATTAGTTTACAGTGTTCCAAACATTTTAGTTTCCTCTACTGTACATGGGGGGAATATTTTTTATGTTATGTTTACTGAAACCATTTTACGCGCTAAGTGAGATGTTGCGATTGAGTAGAAGGGAAAATATGTCATAAAACCCTGCGTAATGTTATGAATTCCATTCATTCGTTTACTCTGTGATCCGGAGATGTGCACTTCCTCTATGTAGAGTGGCTTCATTGAGATGAAAGCAAAGCTCACGTTGATGAAATACTTATTAATTAAAAAATTAAAATGTTGTTTTATGCTTCAATTTCTGTTAGTGTCGTACACAGATTAAAAATGTAATGCAGAGTTCCTCAGTTTTATGTATATTGAAATTTGCTCATGTGTAGAGTAGTTATTAAAAGCATAAAAAACATATATGACGAATTGTTGTGTATTATTTCCATTAGGCGTGACCATGAAAATAGATAAGATTTTATCATTATGTGAAATCTACATTTTAAATGTTGGCGTTTAAATATTTATGAAAGCGTGTGATCTTAAAGCACTATTTATCTATTAAGGAAGTAGGTAGTTTCTTTGATTTTAGAAGGGTTTTTTAAACAAACAACTAAATTAATTCAAAAATTTGAACTACTGCAAGCAAAAAATACTTTATTCCATTTTTATTTTAAAATTAGCCATTGTATTCTACCTTGCTTACACTCTATTATCGAAAAATATATTTTTTTGACAGAGATGAATACCGTAAATTAATACACAAAACATACATGTTTTCGTATGATACAATAATAGCTAGTGACAGTGACGAAACCAAAATTATTTTGATAGTTTGTATAGAAAATCCCCAACAGTAGTGGTGGTATATTTAGGGATTTATTTGTAGATGGGTAAGTACTATTCAACAATAAAAAGGAGTTATCGTCAATTATCAAAGCAGCCATATTTCGTATCTTCTTTGACAGCCTAAATACAGCACCAAATGACGTACTTGGCTAAAAATTAATTCCAGCTGCATGCGTAGATTCCGGGAGGAGGGGAGAATCTCAGGGTGGCCCGAACCTCCCTGAAATAAAAAAGTCCGTCTGAGGGGGCCCCGCTTGCATTTGCAAAATCTTCACGTTATCCCGTGGGCCTCATGGGAATCCTACAAATTTTCGCCCGTGATTCCAGCTATACATTTCACTGACACCTTGAGCACAACAGTCAGTGCACACTGAGTTCTTCCATACCACCCGCACTTGTCTTCGATAAAATCTGAACTCAGGTGGATTCAGCGTGACTGACTAAGCCTGCAGTCTGAATCCACCTGTAGGCCGCTGTTGCAACAGCTAAGAAATTAACACTGCTCGTAGTGAACAGTCTGTATGTAACTCGAAACGTGATTCCAGTTCATTCGTGTATACTTATTCATCATATTATGCAACGTTAAAGTCATTAAAAAAATATGCAAAAATAAAATAAAATGCTAAACGTGTAATAAGAGCCAGAAAATAATAATATGCAGTAATATTTAGTGTAACTAAATACGACATGAACCCTAGAATACAAAGTTGACGATGTGTCGTTGGTGGGAACACTTGTTTGTTCCTGACATTTTTTTTCTTTACAGAATTTAAAAGTAAGTTTGACATGCACTTTTTATTCAGGAAGTAAGTTAAAAATTTATTTGTCGTTATTGCGATTTAAAAAGTTGATTTGTGTCTAAGATTAAAAATAATTAATATTATTTTCATCATTTTATTCCCAGTTTTATTACTCAATTATTAGTAGGACGTGATTTCTCGTCGCGGTGCGGAATACTTTTATGAATGAAAGCATAACTGTTCGTGCAAAACCATTCATCACACAAATGTCAGTTCGAAAGTATAATGTTGGAAATTTTTTTAATGATATAATTTTTGCATTTTTTCCCCCCTGAAAACACAAGCTAACACATCGATTGTTGGTGACAGCATTTTTTGTAATGTATGTAAATCTCTTAATTATGTAGAACGTTAATTAAAATAAAAATACCTGTTTTGAACAGAATTGACGATTGTTTGCATTTCATGGATATGGACTGGATCGCAACACTAATTTAATGTTTCAAGTTAATAAACACTGTCAGGAAGCAAGCAAGGCAATATGAGAACATTATCTTTTGGTTGAATGTAGCGAAAGGGAAAAACAGTCATCTTTCTTGCCACGATCTTGTTCGCAGATAACGCAGGTATAAGTAGCAAATGGACTCCACACAATGACAACCCTCCCATTATTCCGCCCCCCCTCGCTGAAACGCCCTCTCCCCCCTCCACCTCGGCGCAGGCGACAGTCTCAGGTATATCGCCCCGCCCAACCACTGGCCGTAGCACGTGGCCAGTGGCCCACCGCGCTAAACATTTTTACTAGGGAGGCCCCTTAAAGGACAGAATGACAGATTATGGAACATTTCTAGGCGACTTTCTGTCACATACATTGACCATTAAATTTTTTTCCAGTTTCAATAGTATATTATAGCAGTTCAATTTAGACTATTTAGAACAATTTTTTTTTAAAAAATTGAAGATAACCTAACCTAGTTTTTCTTACAAATGTTCAATATGTGCACCTTTAGTTACACGGCACACATATATTCCTAACGAACATTATGGGTAATTTGCCTTCCCACTTAGATCTAAAGTTGACTCATCGCTGAACACCGCACGATCAAGAAAGTCATCTAGCCGCTCAAACACTTGAAGTGCAAAGTTACAACGTAAACAATAGTCATCTGGTTTTCAAAGCATATAGCGGCAGTAACCGGCGTGGAAGCATGTGTAGTCGTGTTCTTAAAACCCTCCACACGGTCGTCTTTGGCAACTGAAGTTCAAGACTTGCTTTCCGAACAGATTTCTTAGGACTACGCAGATAAGATGATCTCACACGGTCAACATTCTGTACAGATACTTTTGGCCGTCCTGTGCTTTTGCCTTTACAAACACATCCTGTAATTTCGAATTGTCTATACCATCGACGGATATTTTTGCTACATGGGGAATTACAATTGAACTTTAAAAGAAACGCAAGATTAATTCAAATTACAGATTCACACTTAGCACATTGCAGAACACAAACGATCAGGAGTCGCCATTTTGCGTAAGCGGTGCTGCAAGTGAGAAAACAACAAAGCAGTACACGCGCATACGCTTATCTAAAATTGTTTGTGTCACCCTTTAATTGTGATCTTGAACCAACACTATAAAACGCTTACAGTTAATACTATTAAATTTTATAACTGGGACAATCTTTTAGAGAGATACTGTACTTTTGTCTTCGCCACATTAAAAGAGGGGATATGAGTGTTTCTACGACAACAGATTGTGCAAAACTATAAACTATTGTTTAATTAAAATGAAATTACTATGCCAATTATCATTTTTACTGAAACATTTTAATTTATTTAATTTGACATTCGTTCGGAAAATAAATTTTTTAAAAGGAGTTAAGACTTTCAAATATTTAGTTTAGTTTCCTGTCAAATCATACTGATGAATGTTAGGCAATGCAGACATTTACAATGGAAATTCTACTTCTCAAAAATAAAAACCCACATTTTTAAAATCTCATTATTCATTAAATTATAAACGTTAGAAAAGGAAAACACGCCTACATGAATAATGATAGAAAATTTTACAAGTAGACAGCATGCTCAACTTTTAGGTCCGACAGTTGAAAGTGAAAAATTCTGGTAAATTCTAAAGTCCCGGTGGTTAAAATATAGTTTTAATTATAAAAAGCTTAGAACTAAGAAAAATTAGTAGAAAGCTTCCATTGGATCTTATTGGTTAGCTGACCAAAATGTAGTAAATACGCAGATGTTAATAAGTTGAATGAGCTGAATACGTCACTGTCGGCCATTAAATTGCGGTCATTCATTCGCAGAACCAAGCAGTGACTTATTGACAGGTCCATTTTTGTTTGCACTAGTGAGATTGCACTATAATGACGGGCGGCCTAGCTGGAAGGACGAAGAAGGACGATGACGATGGCAGTGGTGATTTTAGTGTTGAATGGGGTATGGTTCCGACAACTGGCTGTCCAGTATGACGGCTGAGTCCGCACTAAAGGCCTGCCACATTAGATCCGTGAGGACCCGTCTGACCAGCACAGTCGGGTAACATGGTCACACAGACCAGGCAGCATGGTCTAGCAAAACGTTCACAGAGACCAGACAGCCGCAACGGCTGTGTGCCAGAGATGACTGCACAGTCCTCAGCCAGGGATATTTCATTTGCTCGGTGGCAACCAAAAAGCCGCCCTATATGTTATTCACTTATTTTTTCGTGTAATTTGTAGCCAAAGCTTTTCTGTCAATTTATTTATATTGTTTCATGGTGTATCATTTTTTTTTAATTTATTTTATAAAAGAATTGTTATTCCTAATTCATAACATTTTATTGATTGTTCATTGTACCGAACTTATAAAATACAACGAAAATTTATGCACAATATTGTCACGTGCACCTAGCCGGTGCCACCGCCATTTCTGTCACGATCCACTTTCAGAGGGGGGAGAGAATCGTAGCTCTTTACATAGAAACAACTCGCTTGGCATCAACTAGTCTTAACTTCATAAAATACTTTACTGTACCTAGGATCATAGGTTCGTCATCCCGTACAGGATGTCTGGTGAGAGCTGAACTAAGGAGATTTTGCAAAATAACATAATACTTAATTAAAATTATTTTATTCTTAAAGTCAAATACTCAACATCATTTTAAAGAACATTTAAATAGCGGGATTACAATTTAAAACAATAATCTCTTTACTTCCTTAACGATTGAACGACCTTACAAGAGAGAGAATGAGAGAACTTCACTAAACACTTCCATAGTCCTTCCGAATACCTCAAATCATAATTAATACTTAAAATTAAAACAAAGATAAGTCCATACTCACATTTTCCGAAAAGCCTTTCTTGATCGATTACTTTAAAAAAAATAACGTAGGGGCCTCTCCTGCCCTTGAAATCCCGAACGAACATTACATTTTAAAAACTATGACGCGTGACCCCTGACGAGGGCCATAGCCTCCGCCCGAAAGCTTGAATTCCTACATCACGAACGAACTAACAACTCGTGACCACAGGTGAGACGCATAGCCTCCGCCTGAGTGAGCCTGAATTCCTACATCACGAACGAACTAACAACTCGTGACCACAGGTGAGACGCATAGCCTCCGCCTGAGTGAGCCCCGAGTCACCATTCACTTGCGCTTAAATTCGCGCGCCCTGCCGCGCCTAGCATAACAAAAGCTCGTTATTGAAGTCAAATTTACTAAACAACTAACTAGAACATCTGGGAAGACTACCCCCCCTCTACCCCAATGTGCAGGCCACACCGCGCGGCTTGTTACGACAGCGCGCCCCAGTAACTGCGGCCCGTGGCTGCGCCAGCGCGCGGCCAAACAAACAAACAAAATTCTGCAAGCCCGCAGCGCGCCGCGCCGGCCCCGTGCCCCAATTACATGGTCACGCCACTTGCGCTGACGAGTGAACAGAGCAGCCAGCCCAGAGTCCCGTCAGTAAAGTCCCTAAATTTGATTTCAACAACCCTGCAAAATTTCAACCCGCGACATAACCCTCCCCTCACAGAGCTCGAGCCCCATCGAGCTACCTCAAAATTACAAATTGTCTTTTTCCATTAAACCATAACTATAAATTCCTCATTTCACAAAAATAATAATTTTCTTAGTTCCTTGCTGTCTGAACATACATCTAGATTCTGCATAAGATTTATTTTAAAACAACAAGTATTCATAAAATTAAATGTAAAACTTTTATCTGGTTTGTTCTCACAGGAACCTTCAGAGGCTCGAGTTCTCAATTCTAAAAAAATTGTTCTGTTAGTGAAGCTCTCTTTACAAATTAAATTACTGTTCTTAGTTTCTCAGTATTCGTTAAACAATGTGCAAATTCTTGATAATTATTATTATTATTTTTTTTTCCGGTTTCCGTTTATTACCATACTTCTTTCGTTCTTCAAAAAAAATTAAGTGTCCTTACAGTGTTTCAATTAATTAAACTCTTATCTCGTGAAGGTTGGTGCAACTCCTCGAAGTCAGTGTTGTCGAGAAGAGTAGCTCCCTGGGCTGGCCATCAGCAAACACCACTCAACTCCAACAGCTACTGGACTGGCTTCCAGGGCAGCTCACAACTTCTCCCCACATCTGCTTCGGAGTTGTGCCATCCTCATCACGAACAGATTACAATTCTGAAACATCATCAACAGGCATTACCATCACGCCTGACAAATACAAAACTAACTACTAAACTGCAATCGATGGGCAAGGATGCAAACACACAAAAAAATAAAATTAATTAATTCAACTGCTAACATAAAGTATCCCACCCTTAGCATAATCTAATCAGGCAAATAATTTGATAGGAAAAACTTAAGGAAGGGAAACATGACCTCCAATGATTTTCCCTAACTCTTGAGTCTTGATCTTCTCTATACAGCAAATAGTCCCCACGAAGTAACTGGGTTGAAGGTCAGTTCACATGACCCACCCATAACCTCTTCTACTCTTCTTTTCTTCTGGGGGCAACCACAATGCCCACCAATCTCTCTCCATGGTGCCGAACCAGCTATCCCATGAGAGTAAACAACGTAGTCAATAGGAGCGCAGAGGGGAAACACCAATCTCTGGCTTGTCGAGTCAAAAAATTCCGTTATCTTCTTCTTCTTCTTCTTCTGAGTAAAACATCTGATTAATCTTGCTACTATTCTTCCCAACAATAAAAAAAAGTTCATCAGGTATCTTCATAAAAAAACATTCTAACTAATAATAAGTCTTCTTTTTCTTCTTTTTTTTTTCTGTTAGATGTAATAGAAGGCCATGTTAGGGAGGTTATAGGGAAAAAGAGTGGCCAATTCCCACCCCATCACCCACCTAGATCATGACTAATTAACTTTTAAACTTTCTATTTCAAACAAATAAAAAAAAAACATTTTTTTTTTTATTCAAACTTTTAAACTATAATTACTTTTACTTCATAACCTCAAAAGCTAATCAATAATTCTAAATGAAATTGTGATTTACTGCATCCTTGTTCCATCCGATCTGTTTGTTTATAACCTTTCTTGTAAAGTATAAAATTTTCAAACATTACTAATTCAAAAAAAAATTAAATTCTGGTGTCCTTTGAGTTACAATTAACTTTACTATTTCTTAGCTTGAAATAATTTAAGTTTTCAGAACTATTTCATTGTCTAATTCACAACACTTAAAAATCAACTCAAAACAACAAATCATCAAAATCAATAAGATCATCTGACCTACCTATCAGTACTGTGAACTTGAACTGTTCGTACACATTTATAATAAGCTATTGTATTTAAATTCCAACCTAAATAAGGTTTAAAAAAAACTACTAATCCCTCTGTAAATTAAGAAAATTAACTTTAAAAATTAAACTTAAGGTATTAGTTCTTTTTGACAGCTACCACAACTCACTAGTTCCATTACATTACTATAACCTAAAAAGTTCTGTAAATAATGTTTATAACAAAAAAAAACTCCAGTTACTGTCTTCCATAAAAAAAAATAAAACTTTACATGACCTTATTAATCTCCACTTGTAAGTCCATGGCTGCCAGCTTTCTCTTCTCTTGAATCTTCAGTCTTGGCTCTTGTTTCAGTGATCTTGTATCTTGTCTCTCGAACTCTTGTCATCTTGTAAACTGGACTGCTGCTCAGCTCATCTTAAGGAATCTGTAACAGTTTCAAAAATACATGTTAATTTAAATTACATAATTCCTGTTCTTTAGTCCAAAAAAAAAAATTGTATTATTAGTACACATTACCCTGAAACAACATTATTATTCATTGTTTATTACTTAAAAAAAATGCTTTACCATAAAATCCTTTTTTTGTTCTTTTCATTAGGCCTATTTATTTTCCTTCTTCTTAATTAAATTCTGCTTCAAATGTTAATCTTAACTTAAGACCTACCATATATTTATTATTCATTACCTACATTATTTATGTTACCCTAAAATTCCCATAAGTTTCTAATACTTCCTATCAAAGACATTCTCTCTAAAAAAAAATTTACTTGTGACTCTTAACTTAACAAACTTAAAAAAAACTTTTACACTAGACTTAACTTATTATTCATTCTTAGTTACTAAATTTCTATATGTAAACTTTAGTACTTACAAACAAAAACTGCCTATTTCTCTCTACCTCTTAATCTCTTTCAATTATTACAATAATAATGTTACCTTGCATCTTTAAACTTTCTTCTTTTCAATTAAATTAGACATCTCATAACAATAAAAATTCTGCCTATACTCTTCTTATGGGTGTCCAACCCAACAACAAAATTTCAAATTCTCAAGTTTCCTTATATTTAAATTATGCAATGCACATAACCTCTGTGGTGCCTGTACCCTTTTAGGCCTACCACCTTCTCCTCTCACAGCATGACAACTCTTATTCCTCGGGGTCTGTATTCACTGTTCCAAATCAAATATCTCAAATAAATTAAAAACAAATTTATTATTTTAAGAAAACAAAAATTTACATTGAATTTACTATGGAGCCTGGAAATCTTAATGTCTCACAGCAGCTAACATGACTAAATCCCATGGAACCCCAGGTTTACATAACCTGTGCCCAAAAATTTAAGCATACCAGGCTTTCTCTGCACTGGTTTTACAGCATCACACACTATTTAGGGCCCCTGATCTGCCATCAGTCCCAAGGAGTTTTCCCACAACCCCTCTCTACACAAGCGCCTACCGCATTCCTCTCAATTGGCTATCGGTTTTACGGCATTCTTTTGGGATCCGACCATCAAGTTAGGGCTAATCGAACACTAAACCTCCATACTTCCAAACTAATGTAAATCAATTAAATTTTCTCTGTAATTTCTTAAAATCCAAATAAAAATTATTCAAACATGCCCAAGAAACTTTCAAAAAAAAAATTCATAATCTTATCTTCAAACCCTTAAAATAAAAATAAATAGATTACTCTGTTTTCTCCTTAATAACTGTAAACTGTCAACAAATATCATGTCGTAAATTTTAACTATGCTTACTGACTCTTAATCATAAAATCTCATTTGTCCTAATTAATAAACAACCGATTTCCTTAAAATCTCACTGTATCTCTCACACTCAAACTTCACTGGCTGAATATCTCAATAAATTCAAAAACAATTATCTAAACTCTTAAAGAAACTCCTCCCCAATTATTCAAACTTCTTCACATTATTTTATTTCATTACTTAAAACACCTTACTCAAAAAAAATTAATTAATTATCTAGCTATCTTCCATTATTATTTATTTACCGAACAAAACTTTCTCCTAAATTAATTTAGTAAAATTCAATTTCACATTAGGCAAGTACACTAACTCTCTACAGCAATGTTTCTCATTTCCCTCCTTCCTAACTGAATCCAATCTTACTTAACCTCCAGGGAATTTACCTCACAAAATAACCAAAAATTTCACTGTAGTGCCTATCTGCTATAGGCCCACTACACAGGGGGCTCTAACCCCACCAACAAACTTCATTGAAATGGTACCCTATCCCATACAGGATAGCCACTTCGGTACTACCATGGGGAACTCCTGCCCCAAACTACTCACAACTCTCAGGATTCTCCTGACCCTTAATTCCGTAGTCAGCCCATCTCCTATGGTCTGCGCTACAATTCCCTTTCTTCCCAGGGACACAACACCTCACCTTAGGGTCCCTCGCCCTAATGAAAACATTAATTTTGTCTCTCTGTTCTTTTGGAGTAAATTCCCTCTACACACAAAATCTAGCCTTCCCAGTTTTCTCAATGCTTATCGATTTTATAGTGTACCTCCTTATTACTGTTTACAAATCCCAAAAAATATTTTTAAAACCGAGGTAGGATTTAACTAACAAAACATAAACAACTTACAACGAAACACTTCTAGCCTATACATCATACCATTCTTAAAATAAATTACTTACATACTGAAAGTTCCTCTTCTCCTAAAACACACTTAAATTTAAATTTATTTAACCAATAGTCTATTTTCTTATCGCTAAGTTACCGTACAGCTGATCAAAACAAGGTCACGGCCTGTCCACGTCTCCGTATGAGCCCGTGACGTCACCGAATTCCATCAGGTGCGCCAACCCTCGCTTGCGGTTCCTCCGTTCTCCGCTAGGTCTCAGCACCTCCCCGTCACGTGTTCATTCTGCCACGTCCACTGACGTGTCGTTCTGAAACAACTCTCAACATTTTTCTTATTAAAACAAAACATCACTATAAATTCTATAACTCTCTTTTACATAAACTCTCGTTTTCTCTTTAATTCCTTTCTAACGTTTATCCTTCCCTCGACTGATTTAATTCGTACGTCTCGTCTCCTACGCGCACGAAAACAAAACAAACTTCTCTTGAAAATAATTCCTATTTACGACAAAAAACTTTATTTTAAATTATAATTCTCTTAACCTACAATCTTAAAATGAACTTCAATTAAATTAAACCACTTGCATTATCTCTAATAAGCATTTAACTTATAACGTATTCTCCTCACGTAATAATCCCCGATATAAATCTACAATAAATTCAACGACTTAAAACAACTTATCACTATAAACTTTATCCTTACAAGTATCCTCAAATAAACATCTGTTACGTCAAAAAAAAAAATCTCAAAGACTTCCTCCACTATAGACTAAAATTCCGTAATCCTCTCCTCAAGTAAACTCTTAATAACCTGCTATCAGAAGCTGAAACTAACTTAATAATAAACATAAAAATCTACCTCTCTCTCTCTCCAGAAATAGAACCTATCCGGCGAACTCTACCATTTCTGTCACGTGCACCTAGCCGGTGCCACCGCCATTTCTGTCACGATCCACTTTCAGAGGGGGGAGAGAATCGTAGCTCTTTACATAGAAACAACTCGCTTGGCATCAACTAGTCTTAACTTCATAAAATACTTTACTGTACCTAGGATCATAGGTTCGTCATCCCGTACAGGATGTCTGGTGAGAGCTGAACTAAGGAGATTTTGCAAAATAACATAATACTTAATTAAAATTATTTTATTCTTAAAGTCAAATACTCAACATCATTTTAAAGAACATTTAAATAGCGGGATTACAATTTAAAACAATAATCTCTTTACTTCCTTAACGATTGAACGACCTTACAAGAGAGAGAATGAGAGAACTTCACTAAACACTTCCCTAGTCCTTCCGAATACCTCAAATCATAATTAATACTTAAAATTAAAACAAAGATAAGTCCATACTCACATTTTCCGAAAAGCCTTTCTTGATCGATTACTTTAAAAAAAATAACGTAGGGGCCTCTCCTGCCCTTGAAATCCCGAACGAACATTACATTTTAAAAACTATGACGCGTGACCCCTGACGAGGGCCATAGCCTCCGCCCGAAAGCTTGAATTCCTACATCACGAACGAACTAACAACTCGTGACCACAGGTGAGACGCATAGCCTCCGCCTGAGTGAGCCTGAATTCCTACATCACGAACGAACTAACAACTCGTGACCACAGGTGAGACGCATAGCCTCCGCCTGAGTGAGCCCCGAGTCACCATTCACTTGCGCTTAAATTCGCGCGCCCTGCCGCGCCTAGCATAACAAAAGCTCGTTATTGAAGTCAAATTTACTAAACAACTAACTAGAACATCTGGGAAGACTACCCCCCCTCTACCCCAATGTGCAGGCCACACCGCGCGGCTTGTTACGACAGCGCGCCCCAGTAACTGCGGCCCGTGGCTGCGCCAGCGCGCGGCCAAACAAACAAACAAAATTCTGCAAGCCCGCAGCGCGCCGCGCCGGCCCCGTGCCCCAATTACATGGTCACGCCACTTGCGCTGACGAGTGAACAGAGCAGCCAGCCCAGAGTCCCGTCAGTAAAGTCCCTAAATTTGATTTCAACAACCCTGCAAAATTTCAACCCGCGACAATATCATATTATTAAATATGATATTCATTGATCCGACGTGCCGGGGGGGAGGGGGGGGGGGGGGGCTAGACCTGATAGTATGGAGTATGTTTAATATTTTGTAAACGAATGGCGACTTGTAAGTAGCAATTAAATAATTCCAGTTCCGATCTTGTTAAAAATTTTGTCCTGATACTAAAACACTAGGCCAAGGTACTTTTAAATAATTTTCTTGAACGAAAAACACTTGATTACACTAGGTGAATGTTGTTCTTTGCCTTAGAGCCGGGGAGAAGGGGGGACTTATCTTCTGATATGTTTCAAAAATAATATGTGGTCCACAATAAATAGTGAAGCTAGCTTCCAAATGTGCCGCAGCCAGTGAAATAACTAAACCGTATCGAGTGCACAGAGGAGGGAAACGACGCTCTTTGCATGTATAATGATGTTAAAGTGATAGTCGTGCCATGGAAACACACACACACACATACACACACATGACTAACTGAACAGGACAGTACGTGAAGTACCCGAGTGGGACACTCAGTTTACAGCGTTTATGTGCATTGCGATCATGTTGATCAAGTGGAGCTGCTATGCTATCCCTTTAGAGATCCCGTCCTGCTGTTCAGTGATTATAAATTACATTAAAATCGGCTGAGATAATTGAAAAAGGTTTCCGTTATTCGTCTGCAACCAGAAATACAAAAACTTGCACTATTCAAATCCACAATCACTGTCAAAATACATAATTACAAAAATACGACTAAAGATAGAACTACTTATAATAATTTAATTTCAGAATATAAAACTTTTGAGAGCTTAAATTCTTTTAATGTCTAGTTTAATATAATATCATCATAATAAGTTCAGACTGTTTAACAAACACTTGCACATTTCAAACTTTAGAGTACTTTATATGTACCTACCTACCTAAAAAAAACCTTCCAAAACTATGCCATCGCACACAAATATATGTTTTATTTTAATTACAAACATTATATAGTATTATTTAAAAAATAAATATCAACTTTTGAATTGTATTCGTACAGTTTAGTATTTTTTTTTCGAAGAAGTTAACTAATATTTGATTATAACTACATGGAGAAGACGTGTGTATAGTTTTCGGAATAAAAATAAACATTGTAGGTAATTATATTTTACAAACGTTGAAATAATCCTTCACTTACTGTGTAAAATATGCAACTTTACGTAACTTAAAAAATATTTAGACTACATTCTTATTTATTCTAAGTAAAAATTCATGTTATTAATCATACCAATGAAGTATAGGCCTACATGTTGTTACAAGTTATTAGATCTCTTGGTGGATAATATGTTATTTAATTGTGTTATTAAATCGTATATGTCTTAAAGTATATCGGTACTACTTTTATTTATTGAGTTTTATACCTCTCGGAGCAATATACCGCTTAGACGCTGCTCAGCCTTGACAGCAGATACAGTTTACTATGTTTTATTTCATTTTCACTTAGCTTATCGGAGTTTCCTGTTTTACGCCGGACGCTGCTCAGGGAAAGACGATGTACCATAAGGAATCCTCACGCAACCTTACACCCACGGCGGACCTGTAGTACTAAATCCAAAACTGGAGCGATCATAAAACATAAATAACTAATGCAGACCGAAACTGGCCTCTGAATTTAGCTAAATTTATTTGTAATAGCCTATTTTAAATTTTCTTAGTTTCAATATGTAAAATTGATACACCTCGTCAGTCTCTCCTGATGACTAGGGTTAACTAGTGGATCTTTTGGTTTCAGAAGTCAAAATAATGATTTCGTCCAGACATTAGTTACTCTGTTTTTATTTTACTTTTGATTATTTTCCATTGTATAATATAAGTTGATTAACAAAAAAATATACAAAATGGATTTAAGATCACATTATTAAAAGAATGGGCCGGCCCTTATTAAACAATTATCTAGATAATTAACACAATTTAAATCAAGTTCGTGACAATAAACATGTTACAGAGTCGTAGGAAACTTCTGGCTGTCTGATCTGAGAAACGTCGTGATTGGATGCTAGTCCGTAAAGGTTTGAAGAATGAAGGGCTGGCGGTTTGAAGAATGCTGGACGAAGTGGAACAGCTGACGGGACGTCAGAGGGCCTTAGTCATCCGGCCCGTGGAGATTGATCTGGTCCTTGGTATGTGCCCGGTACTTGTACTAAAGTACTTGGTCTCTGGTACTTGGTCCCTGTCAGACAGGGTAATGTCTTCCAGGATCTGCTCGGGCGTTGAGCACACGGACCCGTCGCTGATGATTCATGATTTAAAAAAATGTTTATGATGACTACCACATGAATACTTCTACGAGCTAGATCTATACGAACTGACTAACGCCTAAACACTGCTGTTGTGGGAATCATCCCTTGTCTAGTTAATCACATCCTAAAAGAAAAACGGAGAGGCGTCCCGATGATGCAGATGCGAAGCAGTCAGTCCCGCCTCACAGGCTGAAGTGTGCTTGCCGAGCAGCCGTGGATGCTACAGGCCCCGGCACAGACTCTCCGCCTCACAGGCTGAAGTGTGCTTGCCGAGCAGCCGTGGATGCTGTAGGCACCGGCACAGACTCTCCGCCTCACAGGCTGAAGTGTGCTTGCCGAGCAGCCGTGGATGCTACAGGCCCCGGCACAGACTCTCCGCCTCACAGGCTGAAGTATGCTTGCCGAGCAGCCGTGGATGCTGCAGGCCCCGGCACAGACACTCCGCCTCACAAGCTGGAGAGTGCTTGCCAAGCAGCCGTAGATACTACAGGCCCCGGCACAGACTCTCCGCCTCACAGGCTGAAGTGTGCTTGCCGAGCAGCCGTGGATGCTGCTGGCCCCGGCACAGACACTCCGCCTCACAGGCTGGAGTGCGCTTGCCGAGCAGCCGTGGATGCTACAGGTCCCGGCACAGACTCTCCGCCTCACAGGCTGGAGTGCGCTTGCCGAGCAGCCGTGGATGCTGTAAGAACAAGCACAGACTCTCCGCCTCACAGGCTGAAGTGTGCTTGCCGAGCAGCCGTGGATACTGCAGGCACCGGCACAGACACTCCGCCTCACAGGCTGGAGTGCGCTTGCCGAGCAGCCGTGGATGCTACAGGTCCCGGCACAGACTCTCCGCCTCACAGGCTGAAGTGTGCTTGCCGAGCAGCCGTGGATGCTGCAGGCACCGGCACAGACACTCCGCCTCACAGGCTGGAGTGCGCATGCCGAGCAGCCGGGGATGCTGCAGGCCCCGGTACAGACTCTCCGCCTCACAGGCTAACCTGTGCTTGCCGAGCAGCCGTGCATGCTGTAGGCAACAGCACATACTCTCCGCCTCACAGCCTGAAGTGTGCTTGCCGAGCAGCCGTGGATGCTACAGGCACCGGCAAAGACACTCTGCCTCACAGGCTGAAGTGTGCTTGCCGAGCAGCCGTGGATGCTGCAGGCACCAGCACAGACACTCCGCCTCACAAGCTGGAGTGCGCTTGCCGAGCAGCCGTGGATGCTACAGGTCCCGGCACAGACTCTCCGCCTCACAGGCTGAAGTGTGCTTGCCGAGCAGCCGTGGATCCTGCAGGCCCCGGCACATACTCTCTGCCTCACAGGCTTAAGTGTGCTTGCCGAGCAGCCGTGGATGCTACAGGTCCCGGCACAGACTCTCCGCCTCACAGGCTGGAGTGCGCTTGCCGAGCAGCCGTGGATGCTGTAAGAACAAGCACAGACTCTCCGCCTCACAGGCTGAAGTGTGCTTGCCGAGCAGCCGTGGATACTGCAGGCACCGGCACAGACACTCCGCCTCACAGGCTGGAGTGCGCTTGCCGAGCAGCCGTGGATGCTACAGGTCCCGGCACAGACTCTCCGCCTCACAGGCTGAAGTGTGCTTGCCGAGCAGCCGTGGATGCTGCAGGCACCGGCACAGACACTCCGCCTCACAGGCTGGAGTGCGCATGCCGAGCAGCCGGGGATGCTGCAGGCCCCGGTACAGACTCTCCGCCTCACAGGCTAACCTGTGCTTGCCGAGCAGCCGTGCATGCTGTAGGCAACAGCACATACTCTCCGCCTCACAGCCTGAAGTGTGCTTGCCGAGCAGCCGTGGATGCTACAGGCACCGGCAAAGACACTCTGCCTCACAGGCTGAAGTGTGCTTGCCGAGCAGCCGTGGATGCTGCAGGCACCAGCACAGACACTCCGCCTCACAAGCTGGAGTGCGCTTGCCGAGCAGCCGTGGATGCTACAGGTCCCGGCACAGACTCTCCGCCTCACAGGCTGAAGTGTGCTTGCCGAGCAGCCGTGGATCCTGCAGGCCCCGGCACATACTCTCTGCCTCACAGGCTTAAGTGTGCTTGCCGAGCAGCCGTGGATGCTGCAGGCCCCGGCACATACTCTCCGCCTCACAGGCTGAAGTGCGCTTGCCGAGCAGCCGTGGATGCTGCAGGCCCCGGCACAGACTCTCCGCCTCACAGGCTGGAGTGCGCTTGCCGAGCAGCCGTGGATGCTGCAGGCACCGGCACAGACACTCCGCTTCACAGGCTGGAGTGCGCTTGCCGAGCAGCCGTGGATGCTGCAGGCCCCGGCACAGACTCTCCGCCTCACAGGCTGAACTGTGCTTGCCGAGCAGCCATGGATGCTGTAGGCACCAGCACAGACTCTCCGCCTCACAGGCTGAAGTGTGCTTGCCGAGCAGCCGTGGATGCTGCAGGTACCGGCACAGACACTCCGCCTCACAGGCTGGAGTGCGCTTGCCGAGCAGCCGTGGATGCTACAGGCCCCGGCACAGACTCTCCGCCTCACAGGCTGAACTGTGCTTGCCGAGTAGCCGTGGATGCTGCAGGCCCCGGCACACACTCTCCGCCTCACAGGCTGAACTGTGCTTGCCGAGCAGCCATGGATGCTGTAGGCACCAGCACAGACTCTCCGCCTCACAGGCTGAAGTGTGCTTGCCGAGCAGCCGTGGATGCTGCAGGTACCGGCACAGACTCTCCGCCTCACAGGCTGGAGTGCGCTTGCCCAGCAGCCGTGGATGCTACAGGTCCCGGCACAGACTCTCCGCCTCACAGGCTGAAGTGTGCTTGCCTAGCAGCCGTGGATGCTGCAGGCCCCGGCACATATTCTCCGCCTCACAGGCTGGAGTGCGCTTGCCGAGCAGCCGTGGATGCTGCAGGCCCCGGCACAGACTATCCGCCTCACAGGCTGGAGTGCGCTTGCCGAGCAGCCGTGGATGCTGCAGGCACCGGCACAGACACTCCGCCTCACAGGCTGGAGTGCGCTTGCCGAGCAGCCGTGGATGCTGCAGGCCCCGGCACAGACACTCCGCCTCACAGGCTGAAGTGTGCTTGCCGAGCAGCCGTGAATGCTGCAGGCACCGGCACAGACACTCCGCCTCACAGGCTGGAGTGCGCTTGCCGAGCAGCCGTGGATGCTACAGGTCCCGGCACAGACTCTCCGCCTCACAGGCTGAAGTGTGCTTGCCGAGCAGCCGTGGATGCTGCAGGCACCGGCACAGACACTCCGCCTCACAGGCTGGAGTGCGCATGCCGAGCAGCCGGGGATGCTGCAGGCCCCGGTACAGACTCTCCGCCTCACAGGCTAACCTGTGCTTGCCGAGCAGCCGTGCATGCTGTAGGCAACAGCACATACTCTCCGCCTCACAGCCTGAAGTGTGCTTGCCGAGCAGCCGTGGATGCTACAGGCACCGGCAAAGACACTCTGCCTCACAGGCTGAAGTGTGCTTGCCGAGCAGCCGTGGATGCTGCAGGCACCAGCACAGACACTCCGCCTCACAAGCTGGAGTGCGCTTGCCGAGCAGCCGTGGATGCTACAGGTCCCGGCACAGACTCTCCGCCTCACAGGCTGAAGTGTGCTTGCCGAGCAGCCGTGGATCCTGCAGGCCCCGGCACATACTCTCTGCCTCACAGGCTTAAGTGTGCTTGCCGAGCAGCCGTGGATGCTACAGGTCCCGGCACAGACTCTCCGCCTCACAGGCTGGAGTGCGCTTGCCGAGCAGCCGTGGATGCTGTAAGAACAAGCACAGACTCTCCGCCTCACAGGCTGAAGTGTGCTTGCCGAGCAGCCGTGGATACTGCAGGCACCGGCACAGACACTCCGCCTCACAGGCTGGAGTGCGCTTGCCGAGCAGCCGTGGATGCTACAGGTCCCGGCACAGACTCTCCGCCTCACAGGCTGAAGTGTGCTTGCCGAGCAGCCGTGGATGCTGCAGGCACCGGCACAGACACTCCGCCTCACAGGCTGGAGTGCGCATGCCGAGCAGCCGGGGATGCTGCAGGCCCCGGTACAGACTCTCCGCCTCACAGGCTAACCTGTGCTTTCCGAGCAGCCGTGCATGCTGTAGGCAACAGCACATACTCTCCGCCTCACAGCCTGAAGTGTGCTTGCCGAGCAGCCGTGGATGCTACAGGCACCGGCAAAGACACTCTGCCTCACAGGCTGAAGTGTGCTTGCCGAGCAGCCGTGGATGCTGCAGGCACCAGCACAGACACTCCGCCTCACAAGCTGGAGTGCGCTTGCCGAGCAGCCGTGGATGCTACAGGTCCCGGCACAGACTCTCCGCCTCACAGGCTGAAGTGTGCTTGCCGAGCAGCCGTGGATCCTGCAGGCCCCGGCACATACTCTCTGCCTCACAGGCTTAAGTGTGCTTGCCGAGCAGCCGTGGATGCTGCAGGCCCCGGCACATACTCTCCGCCTCACAGGCTGAAGTGCGCTTGCCGAGCAGCCGTGGATGCTGCAGGCCCCGGCACAGACTCTCCGCCTCACAGGCTGGAGTGCGCTTGCCGAGCAGCCGTGGATGCTGCAGGCACCGGCACAGACACTCCGCTTCACAGGCTGGAGTGCGCTTGCCGAGCAGCCGTGGATGCTGCAGGCCCCGGCACAGACTCTCCGCCTCACAGGCTGAACTGTGCTTGCCGAGCAGCCATGGATGCTGTAGGCACCAGCACAGACTCTCCGCCTCACAGGCTGAAGTGTGCTTGCCGAGCAGCCGTGGATGCTGCAGGTACCGGCACAGACACTCCGCCTCACAGGCTGGAGTGCGCTTGCCGAGCAGCCGTGGATGCTACAGGCCCCGGCACAGACTCTCCGCCTCACAGGCTGAACTGTGCTTGCCGAGTAGCCGTGGATGCTGCAGGCCCCGGCACAGACTCTCCGCCTCACAGGCTGAACTGTGCTTGCCGAGCAGCCATGGATGCTGTAGGCACCAGCACAGACTCTCCGCCTCACAGGCTGAAGTGTGCTTGCCGAGCAGCCGTGGATGCTGCAGGTACCGGCACAGACTCTCCGCCTCACAGGCTGGAGTGCGCTTGCCCAGCAGCCGTGGATGCTACAGGTCCCGGCACAGACTCTCCGCCTCACAGGCTGAAGTGTGCTTGCCTAGCAGCCGTGGATGCTGCAGGCCCCGGCACATATTCTCCGCCTCACAGGCTGGAGTGCGCTTGCCGAGCAGCCGTGGATGCTGCAGGCCCCGGCACAGACTATCCGCCTCACAGGCTGGAGTGCGCTTGCCGAGCAGCCGTGGATGCTGCAGGCACCGGCACAGACACTCCGCCTCACAGGCTGGAGTGCGCTTGCCGAGCAGCCGTGGATGCTGCAGGCCCCGGCACAGACACTCCGCCTCACAGGCTGAAGTGTGCTTGCCGAGCAGCCGTGAATGCTGCAGGCACCGGCACAGACACTCCGCCTCACAGGCTGGAGTGCGCTAGCCGAGCAGCCGTGGATGCTGCAGGCCCCGGCACAGACTCTCCGCCTCACAGGCTGAAGTGTGCTTGCCGAGCAGCCGTGGATGCTGCAGGCACCGGCACAGACACTCCGCCTCACAGGCTGGAGTGCGCTTGCCGAGCAGCCGTGATTGCTGCAGGCACCGGCACAGACACTCCGCCTCACAGGCTGGAGTGCGCTTGCCGAGCAGCCGTGGATGCTGCAGGCCCCGGCACAGACTCTCCACCTCACAGGCTGAACTCTGCTTGCCGAGCAGCCATGGATGCTGTAGGCACCAGCACAGACTCTCCGCCTCACTGGCTGAAGTGTGCTTGCCGAGCAGCCGTGGATGCTACAGGCCCCGGCACAGACTCTCCGCCTCACAGGCTGAAGTGTGCTTGCCGAGCAGCCGTGGATGCTGCAGGTACCGGCACAGACACTCCGCCTCACAGGCTGGAGTGCGCTTGCCGAGCAGCCGTGGATGCTACATGCCCCGGCACAGACTCTCCGCCTCACAGGCTGAACTGTGCTTGCCGAGCAGCCGTGGATGCTGTAGGCACCAGCACAGACTCTCCGCCTCACAGGCTGAAGTGTGCTTGCCGAGCAGCCGTGGATGCTGCAGGCACCGGCACAGACACTCCGCCTCACAGGCGGAGTGCGCTTGCCGAGCAGCCGTGGATGCTGCAGGCCCCGGCACAGACTCTCCGCCTCACAGGCTGAACAGTGCTTGCCGAGCAGCCGTGGATGCTGTAGGCACCAGCACAGACTCTCCGCCTCACAGGCTGAAGTGTGCTTGCCGAGCAGTCGTGGATGCTGCAGGCACCAGCACAGACACTCCGCCTCACAGGCAGGAGTGTGAATGCCGAGCAGCCGTGGATGCTGCAGGCCCCGGCACAGACTCTCCGCCTCACAGGAAGGAGTGCGCTTGCCGAGCAGCCGTGGATGCTGCAGGCACCGGCACAGACACTCCGCCCACAGGCTGGAGTGTGCTTGCCAAGCAGCCGTGGATGCTGCAGGCCCCTGCACAGACTCTCCGCCTCACAGGCTGAAGTGTGCTTGCCGAGCAGCCGTGGATGCTGCAGGCACTTGCACAGACATTCCGCTTCACAGGCTGGAGTGTGCTTGCCGAGCAGCCGTGGATGCTGCAGGCCCCGGCACAGACTCTCCGCCTCACAAGCTGGAGTGTGCTTGCCGAGCAGCCGTGGATGCTGCAGGCCCCGGCACAGACTCTCCGCCTCACAGGCTGAAGTGTGCTTGCCGAGCAGCCGTGGATGCTGCAGGCACCGGCACAGACTCTCCACCTCACAGGCTGGAGTGCGCTTGCCGAGCAGCCGTGGATGCTACAGGCCCCGGCACAGATTCTCCGCCTCACAGGCTGAAGTGTGCTTGCCGAGCATCCGTGGATGCTGCAGGCACCGGCACAGACTCTCCGCCTCACAGGCTGGAGTGTGCTTGCCGAGCAGCCGTGGATGCTACAGGCCCCGGCACAGACTCTCCGCCTCACAGGCTGGAGTGCGCTTGCCGAGCAGCCGTGGATGCTACAGGCCCCGGCACAGACTCTCCGCCTCACAGGCTGAAGTGTGCTTGCCGAGCAGCCGTGGATGCTACAGGCCCCGGCACAGATTCTCCGCCTCACAGGCTGAAGTGTGCTTGCCGAGCAGCCGTGGATGCTGCAGGCACCGGCACAGACTCTCCGCCTCACAGGCTGGAGTGTGCTTGCCGAGCAGCCGTGGATGCTACAGGCCCCGGCACAGACTCTCCGCCTCACAGGCTGGAGTGCGCTTGCCGAGCAGCCGTGGATGCTACAGGCCCCGGCACAGACTCTCCGCCTCACAGGCTGAAGTGTGCTTGCCGAGCAGCCGTGGATGCTACAGGCCCCGGCACAGACTCTCCGCCTCACAGGCTGAAGTGTGCTTGCCGAGCAGCCGTGGATGCTACAGGCCCCGGCACAGACTCTCCGCCTCACAGGCTGGAGTGTGCTTGCCGAGCAGCCGTGGATGCTGCAGGCCCCGGCACAGACTCTCCGCCTCACAGGCTGGAGTGCGCTTGCCGAGCAGCCGTGGATGCTACAGGCCCCGGCACAGACTCTCCGCCTCACAGGCTGAAGTGTGCTTGCCGAGCAGCCGTGGATGCTACAGGCCCCGGCACAGACTCTCCGCCTCACAGGCTGAAGTGCGCTTGCCGAGCAGCCGTGGATGCTACAGGCCCCGGCACAGACTCTCCGCCTCACAGGCTGGAGTGCGCTTGCCGAGCAGCCGTGGATGCTGCAGGCCCCGGCACAGACTCTCCGCCTCACAGGCTGAAGTGCGCTTGCCGAGCAGCCGTGGATGCTACAGGCCCCGGCACAGACTCTCCGCCTCACAGGCTGGAGTGTGGTTGCCGAGCAGCCGTGGATGCTGCAGGCCCCGGCACAGACTCTCCGCCTCACAGGCTGGAGTGCGCTTGCCGAGCAGCCGTGGATGCTGCAGGCCCCGGCACAGACTCTCCGCCTCACAGGCTGGAGTGTGCTTGCCGAGCAGCCGTGGATGCTGCAGGCCCCGGCACAGACTCTCCGCCTCACAGGCTGGACTCTCCGCCTCACAGGCTGAAGTGCGCTTGCCGAGCAGCCGTGGATGCTACAGGCCCCGGCACAGACTCTCCGCCTCACAGGCTGGAGTGTGCTTGCCGAGCAGCCGTGGATGCTGCAGGCCCCGGCACAGACTCTCCGCCTCACAGGCTGGAGTGCGCTTGCCGAGCAGCCGTGGATGCTACAGGCCCCGGCACAGACTCTCCGCCTCACAGGCTGAAGTGTGCTTGCCGAGCAGCCGTGGATGCTACAACCCGGCACAGACTCTCCGCCTCACAGGCTGAAGTGCGCTTGCCGAGCAGCCGTGGATGCTACAGGCCCCGGCACAGACTCTCCGCCACACAGGCTGAAGTGTGCTTGCCGAGCAGCCGTGGATGCTACAGGCCCCGGCACAGACTCTCCGCCTCACAGGCTGAAGTGTGCTTGCCGAGCAGCCGTAGATGCTACAGGCCCCGGCACAGACTCTCCGCCTCACAGGCTGAAGTGTGCTTGCCGAGCAGCCGTGGATGCTACAGGCCCCGGCACAGACTCTCCGCCTCACAGGCTGAAGTGTGCTTGCCGAGCAGCCGTGGATGCTACAGGCCCCGGCACAGACTCTCCGCCTCACATGCTGAAGTGTGCTTGCCGAGCAGCCGTGGAGGCTACAGGCCCCGGCACAGACTCTCCGCCTCACGGGCTGAAGTGTGCTTGTCGAGCAGCCGTGGATGCTACAGGCCCCGGCACAGACTCTCCGCCTCACAGGCTGAAGTGTGCTTGCCGAGCAGCCGTGGATGCTACAGGCCCCGGCACAGACTCTACGCCTCACAGGCTGAAGTGTGCTTGCCGAGCAGCCGTGGATGCTGCAGGCACCGGCACAGACACTCCGCCTCACAGGCTGGAGTGGGCTTGCCGAGCAGCCGTGGATGCTACATGCCCCGGCACAGACTCTCCGCCTCACAGGCTGAAATGTGCTTGCCGAGCAGCCGTGGATACTGTAGGCACAATAACAGACTCTTAGCCTCACAGGCTGAAGTGTGCTTGCCGAGCAGCCGTGGATGCTGCAGGCCCCGGCACAGACACTCCGCCTCACAGGCTGGAGAGTGCTTGCCAAGCAGCCGTGAATGCTACAGGCCCCGGCACAGACTCTCCGCCTCACAGGCTGAAGTGTGCTTGCCGAGCAGCCGTGGATGCTGCAGGCCCCGGCACAGACACTCCGCCTCACAGGCTGGAGTGTGCTTGCCGAGCAGCCGTGGATGCTGCAGGCCCCGGCACAGACTCTCCGCCTCACAGGCTGAAGTGTGCTTGCCGAGCAGCCGTGGATGCTGCAGGCACCGGCACAGACACTCCGCCTCACAGGCTGGAGTGCTCTTGCCGAGCAGCCGTGGATGCTGCAGGCACCGGCACATACACTCCGCCTCACAGGCTGGAATGCGCTTGCCGAGCAGCCGTGGATGCTGCAGGCCCCGGCACAGACTCTCCGCCTCACAGGCTGAACTGTGCTTGCCGAGCAGCCATTAATGCTGTAGACACCAGCACAGACTCTCCGCCTCACAGGCTGAAGTGTGCTTGCCGAGCAGCAGTGGATGCTGTAGGCACCAGCAAAGACTCTCCGCCTCACAGGCTGAAGTGTGCTTGCCGAGCAGCCGTGGATGCTGCAGGTACCGGCACAGACACTCCGCCTCACAGGCTGGAGTGCGCTTGCCGAGCAGCCGTGGATGCTACAGGCCCCGGCACAGACTCTCCGCCTCACAGGCTGAACTGTGCTTGCCGAGCAGCCGTGGATGATGTAGGCACCAGCACAGACTCTCCGCCTCACAGGCTGAAGTGTGCTTGCCGAGCAGCCGTGGATGCTGCAGGCACCAGCACAGACACTCCGCCTCACAGGCTGGAGTGCGCTTGCCGAGCAGCCGTGGATGCTGCAGGCCCCGGCACAGACTCTCCGCCTCACAGGCTGAACAGTGCTTGCCGAGCAGCCGTGGATGCTGTAGGCACCAGCACAGACTCTCCGCCTCACAGGCTGAAGTGTGCTTGCCGAGCAGTCGTGGATGCTGCAGGCACCAGCACAGACACTCCGCCTCACAGGCTGGAGTGTGCTTGCCGAGCAGCCGTGGATGCTGCAGGCCCCGGCACAGACTCTCCGCCTCACAGGCTGAACTGTGCTTGCCGAGCAGCCGTGGATGCTGCAGGCCCCGGCACAGACTCTCCGCCTCACAGGCTGGAGTGCGCTTGCCGAGCAGCCGTGGATGCTACAGGCCCCGGCACAGACTCTCCGCCTCACAGGCTGAAGTGTGCTTGCCGAGCAGCCGTGGATGCTGTAGGCACCAGCACAGACTCTCCGCCTCACAGGCTGAAGTGTGCTTGCCGAGCAGCCGTTGATGCTGCAGGCACCGGCACAGACACTCCGCCTCACAGGCTGGAGTGCGCTTGCTGAGCAGCCGTGGATGCTACAGGCCCCGGCACAGACTCTCCGCCTCACAGGCTGAAGTGTGCTTGCCGAGCAGCCGTGGATGCTGTAGGCACCAGCACAGACTCTCCGCCTCACAGGCTGAAGTGTGCTTGCCGAGCAGCCGTTGATGCTGCAGGCACCGGCACAGACTCTCCGCCTCACAGGCTGGAGTGTGCTTGCCGAGCAGCCGTGGATGCTGCAGGCCCCGGCACAGACTCTCCGCCTCACAGGCTGAAGTGTGCTTGCCGAGCAGCCGTGGATGCTGTAGGCACCAGCAGAGACTCTCAGCCTCACAGGCTGAAGTGTGCTTGCCGAGCAGCCGTGGATGCTGCAGGCACCGGCACAGACACTCCGCCTCACAGGCTGGAGTGCGCTTGCAAGCAGCCGTGGATGCTGCAGGCCCCGGCAGAGACTCTCCGCCTCACAGGCTGAACTGTGCTTGCCGAGCAGCCGTGGATGCTGTAGGCACCAGCACAGACTCTCCGCATCACAGGCTGAAGTGGGCTTGCCGAGCAGCCGTGGATGCTCCAGGCACCGGCACAGACACTCCGCCTCACAGGCTGGAGTGTGCTTGCGGAGCAGCCGTGGATGCTGCAGGCCCCGGCACAGACTCTCCGCCTCACAGGCTGGAGTGTGCTTGCCGAGCAGCCGTGGATGCTGCAGGCCCCGGCACAGACTCTCCGCCTCACAGGCTGAAGTGTGCTTGCCGAGCAGCCGTGGATGCTGCAGGCACCGGCACAGACACTCCGCCTCACAGGCTGAAGTGTGCTTGCGGAGCAGCCGTGGATGCTGCAGGCACCGGCACAGACACTCCGCCTCACAGGCTGGAGTGTGCTTGCGGAGCAGCCGTGGATGCTTCAGGCCCTGGCACAGACTCTCCGCCTCACAGGCTGGAGTGTGCTTGCCGAGCAGCCGTGGATGCTGCAGGCCCCGGCACAGACTCTCCGCCTCACAGGCTGGAGTGTGCTTGCCGAGCAGCCGTGGATGCTGCAGGCACCGGCACAGACACTCCGCCTCACAGGCTGAAGTGTGCTTGCGGAGCAGCCGTGGATGCTGCAGGCCCCGGCACAGACTCTCCGCCTCACAGGCTGGAGTGTGCTTGCCGAGCAGCCGTGGATGCTGCAGGCCCCGGCATATACTCTCCGCCTCACAGGCTGGAGTGTGCTTGCCGAGCAGCCGTGGATGCTGCAGGCCCCGGCACAGACTCTCCGCCTCACAGGCTGGAGTGTGCTTGCCGAGCAGCTGTGGATGCTGCAGGCCCCGGCACAGACTCTCCGCCTCACAGGCTGGAGTGTGCTTGCCGAGCAGCCGTGGATGCTGCAGGCCCCGGCACAGACTCTCCGCCTCACAGGCTGGAGTGTGCTTGCCGAGCAGCCGTGGATGCTGCAGGCCCCGGCATATACTCTCCGCCTCACAGGCTGGAGTGCGCTTGCTGAGCAGCCGTGGATGCTGCAGGCCCCGGCACAGACTCTCCGCCTCACAGGCTGGAGTGTGCTTGCCGAGCAGCCGTGGATGCTGCAGGCCCCGGCATATACTCTCCGCCTCACAGGCTGGAGTGCGCTTGCTGAGCAGCCGTGGATGCTGCAGGCCCCGGCACAGACTCTCCGCCTCACAGGCTGGAGTGTGCTTGCCGAGCAGCCGTGGATGCTGCAGGCCCCGGCATATACTCTCCGCCTCACAGGCTGGAGTGCGCTTGCCGAGCAGCCGTGGATGCTGCAGGCCCCGGCACAGACTCTCCGCCTCACAGGCTGGAGTGTGCTTGCCGAGCAGCCGTGGATACTGCAGGCCCCGGCACAGACTCTCCGCCTCACAGGCTGGAGTGTGCTTGCCGAGCAGCCGTGGATGCTGCAGGCCCCGGCACAGACTCCGCCTCGCGGGTGGAATTCGAACAGCGCGTCTCTTCCTCGGCGCGCAGAGTGCGCTTGCACGGGCATCACTTCTCTTTCCAATCCACCGTTCCTGACGCTAGCGCTGTCTTTGTTTCGGTGTTTTCTTTTGCCAGATATAAACCACTTAGCAAAAAACATTTTACACAACAACTCTGACACGATAACAATAATTAGGAAATCGGACTTAAAGCATTGTAATTTGCAAAGTAAACATCGGAATGTAAATTTTTGGAAATTAATTTTCAATGTATTTCATTAAAATCATCATCTGATATTAGTATTTTCTCATTTATAAGGAATTGTAATTGAATGACGCCATCTTGGTTTTGATTTTATTTGTCAACCATTTTTATAACTTTTTTTTTGCTCTTTTGAGCATAACAAATGATTTTATAAAATGATTTTTTTTGTTAACAGTCATCGACCGCTAAAACAAATTTCTGGTATTGAACATAAAGTATATATTTTTTTGGGTGAAAATGATTACTACTGTGGTAATACTGTCAACAGTTGTCTTAAAATATCAACAAATAGTAAAACTCAAATAAATATAAAGATAATTGTACCTATAATCGAAGACGATATACAAAAAAAAAAGGTTTATGGTGTGGCAACAGTGTTCGCCACTGACTGTGTACCGCAGTCTGGACGCGAGACTCGGCGCGGGGACCAGCAGGATGGTGGGGGTAGTAGGTCACCGGCACAGCGGAGCGCAGCCGCCCGGAGGCCAGACGCGCGTGGCCCGAGAGAAGTCCTGGCGGTCCCGCTGCACGGCACTCGCTCCCTCGAGTCTCCGCAGCGCCCACGTGTGCCCGTGTTCCGAAAACCTTATTTACGACACCAGCTATATTCATTACTTTTACTGGAATTTTTTTTGTAAAAAAAAAAACTTCCAGCACACGCCATAGCGTATGGACACTTGTATTTCGCGAATACATTTCGTGTCAAAGTATTTTACAAAATACTGTAGCTTTTCTCCTGTGGTTATTGGCTGAGGTCGGTGAGACGTGTCTCCCCGCTCTTGACGTGGCCAATGAGAATGTGGTCACCGTACTGCTGCACCTTCACAATTTGCCATGACTAGAGACCGGAAAAATTAGCAGATTCATTTTCGATAGTCTGAAATTCATACACATATACCTTTAAGCTGCTTTTACTATTGGCTCACTGTTAATCTGGGCGACACTGGGCCAATGAACAACCCTCAACCAAAGAAGTAACAAATCACAGGCAAACCAATTTGAGACGACTCACAAGTCAGCAGCCAACGAACTGACGTTATTTTCCCGAGTGTACAGAGGAATGAGTAGACTATCCTGAAGGTCATCGAAACCACTAATTTTTCAGGTCCCTAGCCATGACTCTTAGAAAAAGCTACTGTGTTTTGTGAAATACCTTGACATGAAATGAAATCGCGAAATACAGGCGTCCCTAGCCATAGGTTTGCAGTTTTCAAAACACGCTACAGCTCACTGCTTCACAAGAAACAGTTTGTTGGAGACATTGTACTGGCAGTGTGATCCTACCCAGGCAGTATTTATAAAGATAGTTCATAAAATGCTGTGTATGAATATTTTAATTGATTAATTTTATTTAGTGAATGGTTTGCTTTTAACTTTATTTTTTACATTAATTTTCTCTAATTACGTTTTATAGCATGTTTTAAACTTTAAGTGTTAAACTGATATTTAGTATTTTTAACTGTGTAATAGCATGAGAAAATTTTAAACGTGCTTAGTGATCAATTTTGATCGTTTATAAATAATGAAATTAATAAATAAATTTTTACAAATAACATTGCTCACCACAAACGGCATTCTAAAGCAAGAAATCATACCCAAGGCCTGGATTTTTAGATACCTTAACCAGGAAGCATGCACAATAAATTCACACTCAATCAGAGTTGTACGAGCATTGGACCCTGCTTCAGACTTTCCATAAAATGCTGTACACGTTAATTGAGAGTCTTGGACTTAACTTCATGTTAGGCATAATGCAGCACTAAGAACAATACTAACATGCACATCAAGTTTTATGTCGCCACTGCCCTTGTTGAATGGCTTCGAATAAATATTTAGTGAACGTCTAATGTCTTGGAAATAAACACCATGTTTAAAAAGAAAAAAAAATATAATGTTTCCGTGCTTAAACGGATTGCGAAAACATTTGGTAGTTTCTTGCAAAAAGAATATATTTAAACACCCTACACCACAATATTTCACTCCTGTCACATTGGCGCCCACTACTCTCTGCAACTGGAGGTATGCAGCTTATAAATTAGTTGGAGACAGGCTAGACCGCATACAACTATTAATTTGTATGGCGTTCTCATTCGATCATCATTAGAGGTCCGGAAATTGAGCGGATATATTTGGTGTCACGCTAAAACTCACAGTCTATATATAAACTCTACCCATATATACTTCCCTATTGGCTGTATTTTTTACTGTATGTAGAACCTCCCTCTCATTTGAGTGGGTCGAAGTGATTTGTCTATCTACTGCTAGCTGGAAGATGAGCGACCCACAATCGTAGAGGGGAGTGATATAACAAGTGAGAACATATCATTAGGGGGTAGGCATTTTTCCACTAAAAAATTTGAACGCCTATTAGACTGCAACAAGTTCTACCCTCACCAGCGATTTCTTCCTTGTGGGCGGCCGTCTGCGAGATAAGTCGTTGCCGTATTTCCCCGAGCACTCAGGACGCGTTCGCTTCCACACTGAATCACTGTGATTGGTGCGCTGACGGTGTTCCTGTACCTGAAATAAACTCACCCAATCACGAAACACAAACAATGCTACAGTGTTTTAACTTTCAGCTAGTCTCGGAATCTTTTCGCGAATTGTGATTGCCCCTACATATCATCAAACCAATGCTAAGGTATATATTTTTGCAGTCCAACTGGTGGCCAAAAGAATCCACGAAACTTTCGGCTCTCTAATCATCGGTAGTTCCACTGAAGGACAAGAAGCCAGTAACAACAATACAAAATACACATAAACCAATCATATGCTACCCGGAATGAAAGTGAAATATCATCAGCAAATGAAGAATAGACCTCCACTTATTTAGAAACAAGTGTGTGCAGCTTAGAACCGCGAATATCGCGGATCTCTACACAAAGACCTATGAATAGAAACACCTGTATTTCGCGAATACATTTCATGACAAGGTATTTCACAAAATACTGTAGTTTCTCCTGTGGTTATTGGCTGAGGTCGGTGAGAGGTGTCGTCCCGCTCTTGACGGGGCCAATGAGAATGTGTTCACCGTACTGCTGCACCCTCACAATTTGCCATGACTCTTAGAAAAAGCTACAGTGTTTTGTGAAATACCTTGACATGAAATGAAATCGCGAAATACAGGTGTCCCTACCTATGAAGATATAAGTAGGGGCGTGCACATTTCGCGAAAAGATTCCGAGACTAGCTGAAAGTTAAAACACTGTAGCATCGTCCGTGCTTCGTGATTTTTCGGGTACATGTACACTATCAGCGCGCCAATCACAGAAATCCACTGCGGAAGCAAACGCTTCCTGAGTTGCTCAATGAAATAAGGCAACGACTTATCTCGCAGACGGCCGCCAATCACATGGAAGAAACCGCTCTATCGGGTTTATTGTTGCAGTTTTTTCGCGAAAAATTCCTGCCCCTAGATATAAGCTATTGTCGTTTTTCAGTCACCTGGGGCTTTGCTCCACATTTCAACTGAAGAGGCGACGTGAGTACTGGTAATACAATAGGTAAATACAATTCGGGTAATTTATCTACATGAAAAAAAAGTAAATGTTCGTTCATTCAAAATCTTAAATTTTCGTAAGTTCTTCACCGATTGCTTTGACATTTTGACACAACATTCGAATACGTGCATGTTTTTTTTATATAAGTATATAGCTATGTCGCATCTGTGGAAAGTAAAAAGCTAAATAAATATATATATATAGGTAAAAACGTATTTTTAAAAATATTTTCATTTCTATAGTGACATATCGAGATGTAGAGAGCTGTACCTATAGATATACCTAGGTATACAGATGAAAGAGATATATATATATAAAGGGAGATATAGATATAGAGAGGGATACATAGAGACAAAGATAAATACAGATAGAGAAAGGTAGATATATGTTTAGCTAGAGATATTAAGGGATAGAAATCTGCATAAATAGAGAATTAGAGAGAAAGAGAGATGGAGATATCCTTTGTATATGTGTACCCAATTCAAACAAATTACAAAAAAAAAATGAGTGAGGCATTGCAAAGCATGCTGGCCATTACCTATTAAGAAATAAGAACGAAGGTGACTTATGTTCATATGGTGATGTGTTATACTTAAATTATGTGGCCACACAACGATTTTATTTAATGTTGTGGCTTATTTTTTTCGATTAGAAGAAAAAGAATTTATGAATTGTAAAAGTAGGTAAACAACTTTTCTTAATCTTTCATCTATTTCATTCATGTTTCAATCACACTCTTTGCACGTCTATCTTGAAATAGAAAAAAATAGTAATATAAAAGCACCAGAAATAGACGTACACTCTTGAAAGTCCTCAGTATGACATAAAACTGCTGCTGTGTAGATTAATATTTATAAATTATTATGTTCTACCCTTTCCTGCGTGTGAGTCGAGAGGTGATAATTTAAAAGACATAAGAGGATATATTTTTAATTCGAATTATATTATAATCCTCTTAAAATATTTATTCTTGCTTATGCAAGGGTACTGCATTTATGAAACCATAAAATATTTTAAATAACTTATGGAAAGTTCCATAATGTTAAAACATATTTTTCACACCTTACAAATTTCCTGAGCTTTTTTTTTACCAACACTTCTTCATATTTTCGCGTACATTTTACAGTTCACCTGCTCTGAAGTGTTTTGAATTTTACTTTCGATTCCAGTTAAAAAAAATACTGGCTGATAAAAAATACATGACAAATCTTTAGGTAACACATGCCGGACATGTCAAGGAGGCAGAAATAAATATCACTGAACATATGCCGGGCATTGCATTGGATCCCTGTAGCGTGGAATGTCATATAGACAAGATATACATCCAACCACAGTAACCATACGTATGGTAGGTGTGTACCGTGCGATCAACGTTAGCATTTTCGGACCGATGTTCAATGGAATTTGTACCTCTGCATATCGTCTACGGGCATTCAAAGTATTGATGTTTATTTGAGATACATTCTGTTGACCAGGAATGTTATTATTGTTTTATTAATATATATATATTTAAATAGATATTCATGACAAAATATTTAAACGTGATGAAAGATTTGGTACACAAGCTAGCTGAGTTGTGGTGGATTTCTCATTAACCCTAACTTTGAGGTTAATAGGCAAGCAAACTATACAAGCCAGAATTATATACCTTATGTCAGAAAACTACAGATCAACTCTCACGTGTGCAACATACCGCAGGCAAAATGACTTCACTGTTTCTGTGGGACATCTGGTGTTCCCTTTTCTCGGTTCCTTTTTGTTTTCTTCGCGTCTCCAGGCGGTTGATGAGGATCAGGTGCCACCCTCCCCCCCCCCCCCCCCCCTGGTGACAAGAGGACGTGGGTCCTGTTCCCCCGCTGATGCTATAGTTAGCAGCTAGTGGCGTCTCCCGCCAGCACAGAGGTCGGTATAAGGTGATAATGATAGGCCAAAAACGGCATCGATTGTTGTATATCTTTCCACAACTGAAGTCGCGACCGTATGTCAAACCTTAGTTTATGGCCTTGAACGGCTTTGTCATGTACTAACTTGTCCCAAATATCAAATCTGACAGTTTTTCAACAGTATTAGCGACGGTACAATTCCCCAACTGTCACTTGCAAAGCAACACATGATGTCGGTTTACAAACACTGACAATCACATGAAGTTATTTACAAACACTGTTGGAAAGTATAAGAAGTATACGCCGAACTATTAAATTTGAGAGAGGTTTCATGAGACAACTTTACAATAAATATTGGTTGTAATGTAGGTCAAAATTGTTGTAAAATCCACAAGAACTACTATCACTAACTACTATTAGATTTTCTACGCCCACTAAAACAATAGCACAGCCAAAAGTGTGTTAATAGAATCAAATATCTTTACTTGTCCAAAATCAGTCTTGGGTAATTTACTGTAAAGTAGTGAGGTTATTTCGATAATCAAGCTGTTTATATAAATAATTCAAAGCCAAGGCAATTTTTTTTAAATATGAAAGCAGCACCACCAGCGGTTATCTTCAGTAGTCAAAGCTTTATAAAGAAACGTGAAAATAAATTTTCTAAATATATTTAAGTTTAAATTTAAAACAAAATTCAAAATACATTTTTGTAAACTTAAGTAATTTAAAGAAATCGTACATTTGCGAGTAACGTAATGTAGTTTGTTTTGGGGGAAAGGGAAGGGGGGGGCAGGTTAAGCCCTGAGCCGGTGATTTTTATTTTTGTTTGTGGAAAAATTAATTTAGATTTTTTATTATCTTGTTACTTAATGTGCTGGTCAATACTTATTTTAATTCATGATTTAGTATGAGAAACACTTAAAAAGATTTTACTGCCACGAAAAATGACGCGTTTCTACCCCAATTATTTTTTGTTAAACGTTTATAAAACTGACCCGAGGATAATTTGTCACGAAAGAAAATAAACATTTCAAAAGACAAATTAGCAAAACCACTGTCGAAATTTAAGTTCAAGGTTGGGTTCAAAATGTTTGAAAGAGTACATTTGTTAAAATGTTCTGGGGGAGGGCCTCCAAGGAAGTAAACACCCCTGGAGCCCGCGAGATTCAGGGTCGCTGCTGGGTCGGCGGCGAGCCGTCGAGGCTGCTCCGAGCTTCGCGGCGCGCCACCGGGGGCGCGCGCAGCGGGAAAATGGCGGGACGAGGACGGCGAGACCACGCGGCGCCCCGCCAGGGGTGCCGGGGAAGGTAACCCCCTCAGTACACGGCCGCCGCCCCCTGACAGTGACGTCACCTCACCCTGGACCCCGCGGCCCCACGGACCCGTGAATCATGACGTCCGCCGCTCTCCCAGGCCTCGCACGGCGACGTACACCGGCGCGCAAAGTTTTCATCGCGGCTCAACGGGTTAACGTCGGGTTTGTAAACTACGCAAGGAACGCCAGAGTTCAAGGACGCGGCACGCATCTAACGCAAGCAAACAATAGCCGTTCGCTATCCTTGTTAAGTCACAAACCGTCACTAACAAATCTACCTAAAACAGAACCGATGATTAAACTTCCTTTGCAAGGCTTCCTTCTGTTGTTTTAACATTCTTGATATAATTTGATTCTCACAAAAAATTACATAAACTTTCTATGTAAAACATAAATAAATATGTCGCAGTGAGTACGTAAAAAACAATAATCGTACAGATCCTCAAACACACAGAATTGCAGCGTAGTAAAACTAGTTATAACGCATCATTTCAAATAAAGAAAAAAAAAAAGTAAGAATCTGACAGTTGGCCAGCTCTTGCGTTTTGCGTAGTTTACAAAGATGTATTTTTAAATAATTTATTAGAAACTTTTGGTATTCTACGTTTCCTGCGTTTTTGAGTGCCTCGGATTCAATTGGACTAAATTAGACACGTAAATGACAAAGCTGAACACACCAGACGTTCGCGGAATTCCGTAATTCAATTTTTACCTTGTCCTCCAACAACGGGCGGTGGTGGAATTCTTTGGTTGGACACCTTGGAGCGTTGGAGAAGTTCGCCAGCTGGGAAATGTATAATCCACTCTCGGGAAAGGACGAATACTTCAGAGAAGCACAATTTAACTTGACATCCACACACGCGCACACTCACAGCCGTACGTGAAAACAAGGACGCGCGAACACGACGGGACACGCGCTCGCGAGTTGCGACACCGCCACTCAGCACAGCTCCGGCCGCGCACGCGCCAACGACTGGCGAGCGGAATTCAAACGCAGCGCTGGAACGCTGGTCGGTTACAAGGCGAGGCTTACCTGGGCGCCGACAATGAGGCAACGAGGCGGCCGCCCGCCCGGCTAGGAGGAGGGGAGAGGGGCGACTACCTGTTGGACCAGCGGCGGCGGTGTTGCCAAGCCTGGCCGCGCCGGGGGCCGCGCGCGCAACAGCCGCCCAAGTCGCAACAGCGCGGCTGGTTCGTGACCGGTCATCGCGCTCTCCGCCTTGAGCCATTCAAACACTCAGCACGTCCCGTCCAGAGCGGTCCACGTTCTGGCACGGTTCACCCCCAGAGGGTCCTCGCAATATCAACAGGAGGACATAACTCATCTTAACAGCATCTCTGAAATTCATACATGTTAAGGCAGATTTGGTAGATATATTATTGGCAAAAAATGCATTGCTTCATAAATTACAAATATGTTTTGTAGTGCAATAAAAAATCTTTGCCCTACTGGTGCGGCAAAGATTCGACATCTACATCGTTACAGAAACTACGGAAAAAAATCATAATTTATCAACAGAGCAAATAAATGTTAATTGACACTTGTATTTTTTTTTAACTGTCAATACACTGAAGATGTGAGTCACAAAAAAAAAGGAGGACATGTGATTTGTCTCAGTGGTAATAGAACTTTGTTCGAATAAAAATTATTCCATTTTAAATACTTTGTATATTTTTTTGTAATAAACCAATTGTTCAGAACCAATTTCAAAGGCAACTAACTACCCGTCTCGGGAAGCAGATCATAAGTCGTAGGTAAATATGTTTTCAGCTATTTTCTTAATGAAACTGAGCCGACGTTAGTCGGAATAATTCAGACTCATTCTCTACGTTGTTCACTTAACACATTATTATTTAATGCAGAATAAACAGTTTCTGTTTATAGTGCCAACTCAAATAAAATATAATGATTTACTTACCTGTCACTATGTTAGACCTATTGTTAGAGACCGGAAAAATTCGAGGGTTCAATGACCTTCAGGATAGACTCCAATATCCTCTACACACTCGGGCAAATACCAACTGTTCACTGGCTGCTGATTTGTGAGTCGTATCGACTGGGTGGCCTGTGATTCGACACTTCTATGAGTGAGGGTCTCTAATTGGCCATCAGTCCTCCAGATTAACAATGAACCAATGGCAGAAGCAGCACTAATGTATAATTATTTTAATTTTAGCATAACACGAAATGAATCCGCGAATTTTTCAGGTCTCTACCTATTGTGAAAAATTGCACGAACTTTTTGCATCAGGTAGAACTCCTGCAGTTTTTATTTTTTTTTTTTTTATTTTGCTACGAGTGCAATTAGACTGGGTGATGTCTGCAGGACGCAGTTGTATATGAGCCAATGGCAAATCAGTTACGACAGATGGATGAAAACACGCGTAAGCTACTCAAGACTTGTCCCAAAGTCAATTCGAAATGATACAAGAATGTGGAGTCTAACAGATTTTTGAACTTGTGAAATATACCAAGTTCTATAAATAGACATTAAAGTGTAAAATAAGTTGTCCTAAAAAGTTATAAATTGTAGTAGCTTTATGCTGCGAAGGGTTTAAGTAAAATTTTACGTAGTTATGGATATACTCGACTTCCAAAAATTGGTTCGGCTGGGAAAAAACCCGTAACTCCTCTTCAAGGTTTCTTTCAGTAGCTGTGTTCAATTTCATCAAGTTCGCGTCTGTTTCAACACAGTTTGAACTCGGTTTTCCTGGCCCGCTCTGGATAACGCTGATACAGGGAGAAGTGCGTGTGACCTATGGTCATGTGTGACACTGTACAAAAGAAATGCTTGGCAGTGGTCAGCAAGCAAGCACCGTGTAGTGACACCAGTGGGTGCTTACATCACAGCGAGACCAGATGAGGATACATGAACTCCTTGTGCCTCTATTAATGTCAGCGATTATTACGATCCTAGGTTTCCTCGGGTCTTAAAAATGAGTCCGACCGAGTCAATGAAAATATATTTATGTAGGTAAATCAAAACGTGTTCATAAAACTGCCCCTAAAAATATATATATATATATTTCAAGAACAGTAAAAATTCAAGTATCAAAATTTAATTATTTAAATAACTTAAAGATATTAAAAATTAAAATTTAATTTGGGAAATACTATTTTTTATTTGAAAAATAGTAAACCACATCATATAAGAAAGCATGCATTTATAAAATTAAAAAAAAAAATCAAAAGACAACGCCGATGCTGGCATAAGGAAAATGCTAGCATTCATTATATGAATGTAGGTACTGCGCCTAGGTGCCGAGTGTGGAGCTGAAGCAACATTTATTATGTCAGAGCCTCCGTAGTCGAGAGGCTGAACATAACTTTGAACACCAAGATGTGGCGTCAGTTAATGGCTAATACAGGAACTTACAAATGGCTGGATATCTTGACGAGTCTTATTAGCGATTACAATTCCACAGAGGATTCTAACCCAAAAATTAACCCCAAAGACGTGAAATTCAATCGCCTGCATCGAACAGTATTTTCCAAAACGATTAAGAAAGTTCCACGAAGGAAGAAAGAACCACGAAAGCGTTAAGTTAAAGTCAGCGACATTGGGTGAATCTCGAAGCAGAAAGGTGACTTCCATAAATGTTTCATAACTGATTTGGGGTCCCGAATTTTTCCGGGTGACCCACGTTCGCAAATCGAAACCTAGGACCTACTACCTCGAATATCTGGACCACGCGCCTATTTGCGATGGATTCTATACCACAGAGCGCGCTGTAATAGAGACTCGGTCTCAAACTGTTGTCGTAAGAGGAAATACGGCCGTGAGTTTGAAGAAGTGATGTTCTGTTCTGCAATCAAGTTCAAAGATAAAGGTTTCCTTAGTTTAGCTATTTCCTTCAACACGCATTTTGAATACCAGCTTGCCAGTTAGCGCCACTTCTCGCGAACCAGGCGAAATTTTGTGTCCGGTGATTCATTATAGCTACAATTTTGACGGGGTGATTATTATGTGATTTTATCTTCTGCCTCAATGTGGATTACATAAATGTAAATTATGGAAGGTGAAACACCAAAAAGAAACTACTTTGTTTCGATAAGAAGGAGGGAGCGTAAAATTGTGTTGAAAGTATTTGAGAATTAAAAAAAAAAGAGTGTGAAAATGCAATTAAGGAAGCTTTTATCAACTTTGTTCAGCGGTAGCAATACTTATTAAAATGTATGTGTTATTATGAATTATTTATTACGTTTACTTTACAATTATCGTATGAATTCGTACCATTGAATACCTATGTGTGAACGATTAGGCTACTTGTTGTATGTTAGAGTAAACAAATTGATTTATTACAAATTTATAAGAGTGATAGTATAAAATATTATAAAATACTATACGAGTTTTTAGAATGCTCCTTGATTATTAGAATTCCCAAAACACATATCTAAAATTCATAATGTGTTAGATATTTGGCAACAGCGCGCGCCATAAGCCATGTACTGCAATTTAAAACTGGGGCGGTCTATATATAACAGACGATGTGTGCAATACGCGACACTACCGCTTCTAGTAGCCATATTTAAATCATAGATGGTGACTCGACCTTCAATAGGTGTTACTATTATTTCTTCATACTATAAAAATTAGAGGTCCACATTTGTATTATTACTATATATATAAAATTTAATTTAATAATTTGATTCTTAGTCTGGTATGGATCTCGATGGCAAGTAGTCAAAGGCCTATACCAGAAGTTCGATCTATCATGGTTCGAATCACCTTAATTCCAATGTATTTTGTATGAAAATGTTTTATTAAAAAATTTTATAAGTATCACAACAACAATGGTAGGTAATAAACATCGCCCTTACATGCATGAGACAGCGCGACTGTGGCCACTTGAGGTACAAAGCTCAGAAACAAAGATGGCGAACATTGTCATCCAATATGGTGATATACAGTAGACGAAAACAAGATGGTGACTGTGAATACAGAATTCAAGATGGCAGTCTCCAAAAGACGAAAACACGATGGCAGCCTACAGCAGATTAAAACAAGTCGTCGTCCTACAAACCATAGAAAAGTGTAACTTAGGAATGGGGGATCGATGGCGATGCAACCGTAACATGTGCAACGTTCGGTAGTGGGGCACTAGACTCCAAGATGGCGGCCGAAGTAAAAGCCAAGTCCAAGGTCAAATATCAAGGTATTCTAAGATAGCGGCTTAGGTCATATCACAGGTCATGGTCAGTGTAAAAGGTCAAGGAAACATAATATGGCGGCCGTGACATCAGACCCCAACATGGCGGAAACCTGCTTCAGCTACTCACCCGGCACCCAGCCGCATGAACTTATTTTATATAGCCTACTTCTAGGAATTTATGTGCCCTTGTTATAGAACTATAAGTGACTTAACTGGATTCCGAAGTCGTAATGGATTCCTAAGAATACCTGCCGGCGGCAATGTTTAGCGTCAATAGCTTGAAGGGCCTGCATTGTACAACTCTTTATGTACGAGCTATTGGTTTAAGTGGGAAAAAAAGAGGAGACTTTTGGAACTCGCACGACATGGGTAAACATCTAACCTCGGTAACGAGTAAATTCATGTGTCTTCAGGTTGCAGATGCACTCACAATACGAAACTCAAAAAAAAAAATGGTTGTCTGTAAAGTCGGTTTACGGACGATAGTTTAACGTGACAACGTCATAACAAAACATTCATGAAATGATTGCATACTTTTATGAATAAAATTGAATCATTTTTATTGAATTATCACTATTTTGTATGGATATTGCATACTTTTATGAATAAAATTGAATCATTTTTATTGAATTATCACTATTTTGTATGGATACAAAGAAGTAGTAAAATGAAATCTACAATTTAATTGATAAATTTACTTTTATTTGCACTCATTAATTCAAATATGTTTATTACTTTTGTAGTGTCGCGCGCGCCGTATTAATTTTTACAAGTACAAAAATGGGAGGTATCGCGACGGCGGGGATTCGATCCGTCATCAGCGATGCTAACATCACGGCCACAAGGCCATCATGGAAATAAAAGTTTCAGATGTTGTATATATGCGTATAAACATTTTGTTTTTTGTTGTGGAAGTTTTAAAAACGTTTGTGTCCGCCATGTTAATTTCTTATAGTGGTAGGCGGGAAATTAAAAATATATTGTCGGCTGCTAGTCGGCCGCCATGTTTATACTAACTTCAAGATCGTCGAGAATGTTTTACGCTTTTTCGCAATTACACATTTAACGACGAAGTTTGTTCGTCGTGAAATCAAACGTAGAATTTAATAAAAATGCCTTTGCAGTTAATAAAATAAGTATTTGTAAGTTAAAGAAAAAATTTTGGCTTTAATCTCCAACCCAGACGCTCGTGGTGCGCCGGGGCCGAGATTAAAATTCGTCGAGAATATTTTACGTTTTTATGTCTTCCAGTGCTCAAAATGATATGCAATTGTGGCCCGGGCACGGAACTTTTTTCATAATTCATTAATAATATCGCCCCTCGCGATAAACAAAGGAAAATCTGTATTAATGAGTGCCTGGTTGCCGGGGAAAACAATGAGCGTAACGGGACACATCGTAGTGGGACAATGTGCGTTACGGGACACTTTTTTCGTGGGTGCAGCCGGCGTTCATCGATTTATTAGACGTCACGTCAAAAACAAGATTTTCGAAAGGGCGTAAGTACAAAATTCAAAATATCATTGAAACTAGTTTTACCGATTTTCATTTAAAGCTTAAACTTTCAGCGATATAAGTTTTTTAAGTAATTATAAGAATAGTTATTCGTAAGGCGCCAAATAAAGAATATAACAGACATTTTAATTTAGTAACTACGGCTTATTTCACTTATATTGCTGTATTTCAAATGTTACACCTTTGTTACACTTCCAATTTATGTTTTATTTTATACACACCTCTATGGAGTAGGATAATATTTGTGCTTCATGATACGCTTGTCTCCGAGGTATACCTCTCTCTTTGACGTTACAGAGTCAGTGAGTGAGTGATGAGCGTAACTATAAATAGGATAAATAAAATACTAAAGGATAGTTGTACTATTATAAAGTTTAGTTTGGCACATTAATACGATTAGTGCATCATTCGATATTCTCGAAAGTTTATATAAACGGATACATCACGTGGGAACGCCCGTTTTTCGAGATTTCTGAGATTTCCACAGTTGGCAGCATCGTGTTTAGGGACACATTTCCGTTCACATGAACTTCCGTTACATTAACAAAATTACCTCTACCAAATGCCGTATACAGATAACTAAGGTTTTTGCGCATAAAATACCTGGAGTGCGTATTATCTGTTATTCATGATCATTGGAAATGAATATACTGCAAATGTTGATTAAAAAATTGAGTTACTGAATGACCACCCAAACCAAACTCGTTTTCATTTTAGTTAACTTTGTTTATTCAGGTTATTTCCGTTTCACACGCCTCTCAATTCAACCACGCAACCATTCCTATCCCATTCTCGTTAGTTCAATTTTCTCGTTGAATGGAGATGTTTTTTTGTCACTCTCTTAAAAAAAATTAAGAAGTTGCCTTCATTTTAGTTGTAACAGAAAATAACTGAGTATACATCGTTACACGTGGGGGATGGGGGGAAGGAAATTATACTTCTCGAACATATTCGCAATTTACACGCCAAAAACCATACTTTTGTTTTTCTTCACACTGAAAGAAACGAGGTTATAAAAATTCAGACGTGTAGTATAAATACTACAAAAAAAAGTTCAAGCTTTTTCTTTAAAATTACATTTAAAAATGCATGTAGTAATTTTTTGGTGAGCTAGGCGTGAGAATAATATTAAAACAATTTGTCTGAAATTCAGATAAATTAAATGCATCAAAAACAATTGCAAGACTTCTAGCTGTATTACAGTCCACTGTATTATTTCCCCCGACGTGTTTTGGTAGGTTAACGGAAACGACAAATCCACAAACAGTAAATTAATTCGCAAACATTTCATATTTTCGAAAACTAAAAGTTCCTTGAGATTTTTATCTTTGTTCAGGAAAGAAAGAAAAATTAAGCATTCGTTGGTATAATATGTTTTTTCAGGAAAATAATAAAATTTTGTAGGAAAGTTGGTAGCGTGTTTGCTTCCTTTCCTTTTCTTCGAGCAGCAGGCATGAAAATAGTAAAAACTGAAAAACCAAACATAACCTCCCTTTGCAGTCGAATGTTGATAAATTATGGAATTTAACAGATTATAAAAATTTTTCGTGTTAGTTGTAACTATATATGAATGTTGTTAATTCCTAGTTTCTTACCTTTAATACTTGCAGGTCTGGAAATATGCATTTTTATTCTTAAAATCAAACTTACCCCATGTATACATAATAGGGTTAGAACTTCGCGAAATGTTAATAAGCAGGTTGGTAGATTTGGTGTCTTTATTATTGACGACCAATTATTGTCTTATGTTTAATTATATTGGAAAATAAAATGCATATTAAAAATAACATCTTATTCACCCTTTTTTCACCCCACATTCTATAATTATTTATAAGTGTTTAAATTTGCCAAATACCTTACTAATAAAAATATTTAATCATTTTATAACAAACCATAACATTGCTACCTACTCAAAATTGGTTTTCTAAAGCATACAGTATGAGTTATAAGAGTCTAAATAAAATATTCATTAAAACAAGACAAACCTAGGACCAGTTACAATTTTATGTACCCGTGGCTGCTGGAGAAAGGTATCTATTTGAGAAATTAGATACTAGATGCATTGGCGAGTAACACGCATATGGAAGTTGATGGAAGACACAGTATCGCTGAAAGAGCAGTTTTCTTTACTTTCCAGTACAAAAGTCCCAATGTGACTTAGGCTCGTACTGTTACTATTTTGCACGAGGCCTAACGCTTCGTCACACCAGCGAGTTCGACTGGATAAAGGGACACACACAAACACACACACGAAAGGGAAACTAGGGCAGGTCTAGCCAACGGAAGGAACCACCACAGGATTCGCTTGAAGAAATTCAGAAAACCACGAAAACCAGAAAGCAAAAAGAACATATCTAAGTCCAGATCAGAATGTTCTGAAACGTCACCTCACTCCGCACGTCTGACATTCGAAACACATTGAACATAGAACATTAACAGGTTTCATGTATATAATAAGGTAATGTAAATTATTGAATTATAATATTGGGTATAATAAACCAATACTGGCACGTGTAATAACCACGAATTAACGTGCATTACGAAGCAAAAATTGTTCCTAGTAAGAGTTAACCTTTTCATTGCACAATATAATCATTTCTGTTGGAATAAATACAGTGTAAACTCTTTATAACGTCACTAGATTTAACGACAAACTCCTTAAAACGTCGAAATTGCTTTACTTTGGTTGATTTACCTTGTTTTCTATACAATAATACACGCTATATAGCGTCACGCTCACTCTATTTAACGACAACAATACGGAATTAGAAATCATTCAGCAGTACTTTCTAAGTTGTCGAAGTTGATAAGAACTACAGCTGTGTACGTTATTTAGTTTGCTGGTTTGTTGTTGTATTATCTAGGATGTGTTTACTTCGACTGACGTACCGGAGATTCTAAGAAATTTTGTCTGTTGTTTTTGTATGATGAACTTGTACGTGTTTACCTCGGTCACTAAACTTTTGTCAAGTTGTTACACGTTATCATTATCGCAGTTGTTTACAGACTTTCAAACTTCAAACATGGCGAGTAAACGAAAATCTTTGTGTATTGACGAAAATGTTTTATTAATACACTCAAGAGGCGGGAGAAAAGATCAGTGATGTTGGAAGATGCTTTGGATTTAGCCGCTCTACCATGTCTACATTACGGAAAAACAACAAAAAAAAAAAACAGACTATACAGAATAAGTGTTGTTATTTGTATGAATATTAATATATTAATGTTCATGTGTAAAATGTATTACTATATTAGTAAATACATATTATTATAGAATAGTAAAATGATATCATTTATTTCTCTCTATTTAACGACCACTCTCTATGACGCCGAAAAATGCTCAGTCCGCTAAGTGTCGTTATACAGAGTTTACACTGTATATGAGTTTTTGGAGTGGACCCTATTTACAGCCACGAGGGTAAGTCAGTGAAGTGACGCCATCAGAGCGTAACAAAAGGCAACGGAAAGTGAAACGATCAGGTGTGGGGTGATTGTTGGCGGAGAAGGGGCGTTTGCATTACAGCACACTAGCATACTTGCGCACTCGCATGCATCCTTGTGCCTCTATGTTTGAGGAGGTGACTTCTAGCGCGCGCGGCAACGCGCCCATGACATCACTAGTCTGACAAGCCACAGGGACGTGACCAACACGACACAAGCACACGATCGCCTTTTGCCAGCCGCTGGCTCTCGTGACCTCGTGAGGAGAGCTGCGTCTTGTGTAAAGGGTATTCGCAACCGTAACCCATTTTCAGAACAGGAAATGTCGGTACTTGTTTTCAACGGGACCGAGAATTCCCGGTACTTTTGTTACTAGCTATTATTTTATTTATTAATAATGCAGCAGTCGGTGAGTGAAGTAGTAATAGTCAGTTTTTAACGATTAAACAAGTTTTAGTGGCAGAAATAAAAGGATAAACATTTGTGTTACAATTATTTATTGCAAAAAGTAAAAAGTAAAAAAAAAAAACACACTTTATTCTCAGTCTTTAACTTTGCAAAAAAAAAAAAATAACAAATCTATTTACTTTTAAACTTGCAAAATCACAGAATTATTAACTTAAAAAAAACTATTTCTTATTTTTAGAACAAACTTAAAAGTAATATATATTGTCATTCACAGGATATCGGCACAACATCCATAGCCGAGCAGCACAGACTCTCCCCTCCCCCGCCATCAGAGATCCCATGCTAGAGGAGAGTGTCAGATTAAGTAACCTTGGCGAGCAATAAAAAAAAAAGTAATTTCATGCTTTCGATGTCGAGTCCCAGAAAGTACCGAAAGAATCGGGAATCGAATTTTTAAATTTCTCGGTTTCGTTTTACCCCATGGAAAGTTGCGGGAATCGCCGCCGATGCTTTCGGGAGCGGGATCGCCCGGTGGTGACCCCGCGTGTAGCTGCGTCTCGCGGCGGCTTGTGGGCCCTCTAGTACCGGGAGCCGCGCCCCCGGGACAGCGGCCCCGTTCAGCGTCACAGACGAGTGGTGATGGGTGGATGAAGCACTGACGTGTTGTGGCAGCGAGAGTGCCTGTACTAATGTACACTTACCAGGCGTAGTAACGAACTAACTTTCAATTTGCATAGGTATAAATAATTAATATACATAAAATAACAAAAAGACTGAAGTGTGAGGCCGGGCCCCATCAGAGTCCCAACTCCCACTGCAAGTACAAATCCCTGTTACTTTCCACAAGGTTAATACTTGCCCAGATGGGGCCTAACCTGCATATTAAAAATTCAAAATCAAAGTGAACATCAAAACCTATGCTGAAAAATGTAAGGTGGCAAAAACATTGACCGAGCACATCAAATATATTTTCAAAGTTTATTGTTAATCTTTTTATCTCACAAAATAGTACAAAAAGTTATTTTGTTATGACTAGATACCTCTTATAAATAACATATTTTATAATTTACGCACAATAAATATTCCTGGTTTTAATACTTTCTTTGGTTTTTTCAAACTCAAGGCTGGAAGAGACAACATTTGTTATAACGTACATTTAACTGCTTCATGTCTTTAGAAGAAACATAAACAAACTATTACAACTCTTAAGGAAAAGGTCTTTGGAGAGCTAAAATAAATTATTGAAAGCAATATGGCCACCAACAAGCAAAATGCACAGGATGTGCAGCAAATTTTACCAAGTGCCAAATCCACATTAATGAACACCTAAAGCAACTCTAAGTTTAAACAGGTGCATCATATTCGCACAAAAACACAAGTCCAACAAATACTACTCGAAGTTATTTTTCATCATTATCAAAACTTTAAACTCTACTGGCCATTCCATAACAAATAATTACAACACTCATACTTAACTCTCCAAAACACCTTGCCTTCTGTCAATCTCTCTCTCTCTCTAATGCCTCATGATGATGTGGGTGATGGTCCTGCTGCTCCATGCCTAACTGATCAAAATCCCGGGCTTATATACCCATTTCTCACCCCCCCCCCCCTACCCTCCTATTGCCCCTCCAATCTCGGGATTAATAGAGATGATTTTCGAATGTTCTAGAAAGATCTTCATACCAGTTCACATAATCATTAAACAACCAATTTCCGGGATTTATTCTTCTTCTTGATAAATCCGGAGTTGGCAACACTGAATTCGATGTTGTGTAGGAATGAAGTCTCCACTTTGTCTATGGTATTTTGTTTGAAAGTGCACTGTCTTCTGCCGCACACAGCCGTAGCCTATCTATGAGTCGTGACGTCACAAGATGTCAGTTTAAGTTTATTCCTACACGTCAACATGAAAGGTAAGCTTCTTCATGTCCTTAAATGTTTGGTGGTGGAAATTTAATTTAACGTCTCGTGACCATACACGGTCACAAGTGATATTATAAGTATGGTTTTTAAAGTATAAATTAGATGAAATAAAAAATACTCAGTATTCAATATTAATCTTAACACTTGTATAAAATTAATTATTTAATTTGGTGAAATAATCCAGATTAATTTTAATTAATAAAGAAAATAATTTTTTTTGAATATATAATCTAATTTATTAATTTTTTTATTATTTATCAAATAATAATGTAATAATTTATAAATTATAATGCAAATAAATAATACCTCACAAACACTCCTATGAAAACGTCCAGGAGACTACTAAACCTTCCACAGATAATCCCTGAACAATGGAAGTTTAAAAGCTACCTGACATCGTTATAAATACGAAAATATAAAGTAAATTATATAAATAAAATTGAAAATAAACTTTAAAAAGTTTTTAAACATTATTTATATCAATAATGATCACAATAAATAACGTTTTTTATTATATGGAACACTGTTAAATATCAATCAACAAAGTATAAGATTTAAAAGCCCATATTTACATTTTAATTGTAGTTAAACTTTTTTTTTATTCTGTAAAAATTTCGTTTCATGGCGTACACGCATCGAAAAAATCCACTCTAATCGTTTTTTTTCATAACGGGCCTAAAGAAGATAACTTCAATAACTCACTGTACACGGCGACGTCTGCCATGTTTCCAACATGCGATATCGGCTCTTCACTAAAATGTTTTAAATATGTTTTTTATTCGCCACTCATGACTCCACTGGGCAGACCCCAGCGGGTATTGTGTCTGGACAGGAGTTGACGTCAAGTTCGGTCGTCCTCACAGGGAGCCGACCAGCACCACTGATCATGTGAATCGTCTAGAGGAGTGAATGGCGCTTATACATGAAGAAGACCGCAAAAACTTCGATTAGCGAAGAAACGAATGAAGACGAGGTACGACCTGAATACTAACTCAACCAGATTTCAGGAGCACGATTTGGTGTGGCTGTACAACCCGCAACGAAGGAAGGGAAGGTGTCCTAAGCATCAAGCAGCTTGGGGAGGCCCGCATGAAGTCTTGAAGCGGCTAAATTATGTGGTCTACCACATCCAGAGAGGATAGAGGAGACGGATGAAACTGGTACATTTGGACAGATCGAGGGAATATGGAGCTGGAAAGGATAATGAGGGGGTAGTGCTACGAACGCAGACAGGACCGCGGCGCGCGCCAGGTTCGGAGCTGGCTGGTGGCTCCGCACGGCCACTGACGTCACGCGCCATCCATTGATGTAAGACATGCCACGCTGCCAGGCCGGATTACAAGGGTCCTTGCTACCCCCCTCCCCAAACACTGTCCCGCTTCGGGCAATTTAAATGACCCTTTTAGCGGCCTGGGAATTCTGCGGGTTTCCCGAGGTCGCCACGCGGAGTGGCGCGAATAAACACCGCCTTTCTGGACTTTTCGGGTTTAGGGTCGGCCCAAGGTGACGCAACACTTCCAACCTCCCCCCCCCCCCCCTCAAGTTGGTTCCAGAAAGTTTGCCAAGAGTATGTAAGCAGCGACGCCGGCCTCCGCGAGAGTCCTGAGCGAAGAGCGAAGAGCGGAGCAGCGGAGAGTCTCCCCCTCGGGGAGTGATACTGGCGATACCCGTGCGATCAGCGAGAGGTGGAGAGGGCAAGTGGCCCTTGCTGAGCGAACCCAATCTATCGGCAGGCGATACCTGCGAGTGAAGGTCTGGCGAGTCAGTTGGGTGCGACGAGCGATAGTTGGGGACTGTACTGCGGCGCGGCGTGGGTGAATGAGTGAAGGAAGCGGGCAGAGGCGGACAGAAGAGCGAGCCACTGTCGAGCCAAGCTTCAGTGGAAAGTGTTAATATTTTATTGACCAGTGTAAGACTAATTGTTGTGGACAGAGACCTTGAGTGCATTAATTAAATTTATGGTGCAGACAGTAGTAATATTAGTAACAAATAAAACTGAACCAATTAATTGGGCTGTAACTTACTAACCAGTTTTCTCTCCACGTTATACTCATAAAAGTAATTTTACTCTTTTGAGTTTTTTGTATAGAAAAAACTGTCGGAAAAATAGCTACAAATATTTGTAGGTGTAAAAACACAAATCGTTGGCGGAAACACTGCTGTCGCGTACATGAGATTTTTTTTTACGGTGTTGCAAGTGGTGCCACAAGAAGCATCTGTTTATTTAGAAAAGGAAAAAAAAAAGCGCGCGAGAAATAGGCGGGTGTCAGACCCCGGGCGGGGCGGAAGTGCAACCCTCGGCAGTCCCCACCCCTTGTTCCCACAGGAGCTGCGTAGCAAACTCCTCGCGCCATTAGTTCCGGCTTATCTGCGAGTCTTCCTAGCCCTCTCTCGTGAAGTATTTACTCCAGCCGTTCCCCCGTCCCACTTCTTCACCCTTGACCTGCGCCCCAAACACTCCCTCGACGAATAGCCCGGGTAATAACGTGCCACATAAATTCCTCCCGGCGCGACCTATAAAACTGTTTCGGCTTGTTCCTGCGCCCGCGGAGTCAGGAGCGACTCACAACACAGCTGTGCCCCCGCCATATGTCACGAGTCCTTTATGACCCGCGAGGAAAACCTTCTTGGGAGTTCTCGTACTTTTCCCGCTTATTTCTTTCTATATTCCTGTAAATGGAGTATAGTCCGCTGCAATATTTTCTTCCGTGAAGCTTGTCAAAAAGATCCACCCTGTGGCAAATCGAGCAAGAGAGAGTGGTGAGCATTTCGAATCCACCAGAGATATAGAGATTACTAGTGTAGATACAAATTCCTAGTATGGATACAGATTAATAGTGTGGATGCAGATTCCTAGTGTGGATACAGATTTATAGTGTGGATACAGATTCCTAATGTGGGATACAGATTCGAGCATGGATTGTTTTCATGCAATATATGCGTGGTTTGTAGATTTTTTATTCGTTGGAAAAAATACTATTTTTGTTGTGTTTTTTTTTCTTTCTGTTTCGTGTATTGTTGCATTCACTCTTGTAAATCCAATTACCTTTCTTTTATTAAATCCATTACGTTTCATATGAGGATTGTACTGATAAAATAAGCCAGCGCTATTCACCAGAGCCAAAGAACAGTTTATCTGTTGAATGAAAATAAACATCCCTGTACAATCAAGTTTTGCGGGATTGCTACTAAATGAAATTATATTGGCTTAATGTGTTTTAAATGTGACATTATCACATTTTTTTAACATAATATGTGGGAATCATCAATTTAGCTTTGAATAACTTTAAATTCTCATCAATTTAAATTATTGAATAGTATTTGACAATACTTAAATACTAAAAATGGCCTTTGTTTTTAGTGTAGCGCTGACGTTTACAGAGTTTGAGAAAATTTTAACTGCAAGATAAAAATGACAAGTGTTTCTTTCAGTGAGTCAAATAGTTAGCAAGACAAAAGATAAAGGATATGGCCAAGAGAACCAAAGCTATGCAAAAAAGAATAATTTAAAATTACAAATAAATACTAAGAATTGGTCATTTTTCAACAGAAAAACTTCAGCAAGGTTGCAAATAATCGTACGACGTAAGGTTCAGAGTGCTTTCCAAGTCTTTTATACGTCAGTGAAGTTGGAGTTGAACGACTTTTATATTGTAAACAAGATAAAATAAAACTGCGACTTTACTTATTGTAATTTCCGTATATTGCTTATATTTAAACACGGTAAGAATAATATGTGATTGATTCCACAAGTTTCTACTAAAGATATAACCACACTAAAATTTCTGGCGTATAAGGTTTTATTAAAAAACAAAACTGTTAAAGGTTGAGTTTATGAAAATGGTAATTATTACGCCGCCTGTTTAATTTTTACTAAAGAATAAGTATGTCTATTTTAAATCTCCTGTTTTAGTGTATTCGCAAATGTATTCTGTCCTGAAATCATCCTTATCTTATTTTTATTTAATGAGTGAGCCTATAAAAATTTGTGGAATTGCACAAGTTTCATTTGAATTTGGACAATGCCTTTGTATTAGAAATTTCACTTACATTTAACTGGGTTATACAGCCAATAAAACTAAAATATAATTTATCCCCCTCTCGTTAAATCTTATTACAAATACTCATATTATTTTAAGATTTTTGTAACTTTCCCATCCTTAATTAAAAATTTAAACATGGGTACCAAATAATTATTTTAGAAATTACTATATATGTATTTATGCTTAGTGTTGAAGCAACAAAATTTACAAAATATTCACCCTTCTCAAAGGGATGCCTTTGTGGAAATTCCAGATTTATTATATACGGCGATATCCGTAAACCAAATGAAACCAAACACATAAATTTTTACTACATCACGAGTGAAATCCGAATTATTAATAATAAACATACATTATTTTAAATTAAACTTTAACCCCAAACATACAATTTAGAGATTAAGAGTATTCTGTAGTGTTTTCTAAATAAACACCTACTCCTGTTACAATTTTATAGATGAAATTTCGGAAAACGGTAAATAAGAGAAGACAGTGTAAGATGTATTAATTTTTAATTAGTAATATATTAAACCATGTTTGATTAAAAATAGTTCTGATTTTTTATAATAAAACTATATTAACATCGTATTCACTCCCTTACATGTATCATTACAGTAAGTGAAAAAATAACAGTTGTTTGATTTCATAAGAATATCTATCGGACCAAATACTTATCTTCCCGTTGATTAGCTTCAAAAATGTAATTTTATAACAACACGAATCTAACATCTTTTTCACCCCCTTTGCCGTCATATCGAAAAGTATTAAAATACGCTATTGCGCTTGTTATGTAGGTTATTCTTGCTAAGTTTCTTATCTGCTGCTTTATTTGTTTTGGAGATTTGATGTATTATAATTAAACCAATCTACCCCTTTTCACCGCATTATCATTTGAATTTCGAAAACTTGTAAACTCATTCTACGTTACAAATAATGTTAATTATTTTGCAAAGTTTTTTTTTAACTCCCGTTTGATATTTTTGCAAATGTGATTTACTACCATAAAAACTAACTTAACTTTATTTTTTCCTACCTTTTTCGGTATAGTTCATAAAACAAGGGAAAAACACGCTAAGTTCTGAATGCTCACTTTCTGAATACTTGCTTGATTTGCATCAGTCATATGATATTTTTTACTATGACAACTAACTACCATGTTTCACCCCCTCTAGAAATATAAAAAAAACATGCAAGGTAACTCATTATATAGATTATTCGTGCTTTGTTTTTGTCCCCTGCTTGAAATATGTCAAAGAAATTATTTTTTAAAATAAAACATATACATTCTCCATTTTTCAGCCCCTGAAAGATTGAATTTCGAAATATTAAAACAAAACAATACGTAATTTTATATGCATGCTTTTTAAGTTATAGTAAATTGGAAACTATGTAGTTTTTCTTAAAATTAAACTAAGCAATTGTAAACATCTATTTTGTATCCCCATCAGTGCCATACATTACTCTTGCAAAGTTATCGCTAATCTAGATCGAAAGTCTGACATTGTAAAATTCTATGACTTGAGATATTTGGGAATCGAAGTTTTGCATTACATTGAAAAAACAGTATTATATTTACTATTTTTTCACCCCCTTATGGATAAAATTATCTAATTATAGCTTAGTGTTTGGTAATACAACAAGCTTATTAATAATAGTGTTCCTACAAATCGAGTACGTTATTTATTTTGTATTTCTGCCGCAACAAAGAGGCAAAACAAAAAATACTAAAAATTAAAATAATACAGTTTTCAGTTCTAAATAATGTTAAAAATGATTTCAAACAGTGTTTTTATAATTTCATCCAATGCGCAGACAGCAGACATTTACCTTGAACAGTTTTATTATTAATTTTGATATGAAAGTAAATAATTTAAGATGAGCACTAAAAAAATGAATGTATTTAATTTAACAAATTTCTACAACTTACAAAAAATACTGCTGTCTTAAAATAATTTATTTTATAAAAAATTTCTGGAAAAAAAAATAAAATCACATGTTACTCCCAATTATTTAAAATAAATAATTTTTTTTTCAGGAACAATAATGTTGCAGTGATTGTAAGGACTTTGTTCTATTAAACATAATTCAAATACTTAGTGTAACAAATTGAATACTTAACCCTTATTTGTAATCAAATTTGGTTTAATTCAAACTTTAATGTTGCAAAACCAGACTTAGGAAGACCTTTTGACCATAAGCATTTACATTTTTTTAAATATTTACTCTATAAATTACCTGCAAGCCAAAGTCTGTCAGTCAATTGCTGACCACTCTATACTACTAGAGTTATAGTTTAATCGCTGCTAAAATTTTAATTTATTACAAAACTGTTATTAATTATTGTCACTCTGATCTTTACGCTATTTAATTCAATAGTCATTAACCTTAAAATTACGTACATGTTAGATATTTAAGTTTCTAATGTTTGCATTATCATAAAAATGTTGCACTATTATATTTTGCTATGTAAATTTTACAATAACATAAAATAATACTGTTTTTCAATGTAATGCAAAACTTCGATTCCTAAATATCTCAAGTCATATAATTTTAAAATGTCAGACTTTCGATCTAGATATTAGCGATAACTTTGCAAGAGTAATGTATGGCACTGATTGGGATACAAAATAGATGTTTACAAGAAATGTTCTACTTGTGGTGTGCAAACAAGAGTGCTCAATAAAGAACAGTGCCTTATAACGAAGTGTGAGTGAGTGTCAGTTAAAAAAAATTTCGCTACGGCCTAAGGTTAATGTAACGGTGAACACGTGCCAGAGATACTTATATGTAGGGGCATGCATATTTCGAGAAAAGATTCCAAGAATAGCTCAAAGATAAACACACTAGCATCACCTGTGTTTCGTGATTGGGTGGGTCTCCTTCAGATTCATGTCATGTGTTACAACACCAATAACAGTTGTTCAGTGCGGAAGCAAACGCATATTGAGTTGATTGGTCAAATAAGACAATGGCTTCTCTCGCAGATGGCAGCCAATCACAAGGAAGAAACCGCTGGTGTTTGAATAACTTGTTGCAGTCTAATATGCGTTTAAATTTATTTGCGAAAAATTCCTGTCCCAACATACAGAGATGACACTAGAGATGTGTATAAGAAACGTTTTACTGGCAGTGTGCAAGCCAGAGTAGTCAATAGAGGCTAGTGCCCAATTAAGTAACGCAATTAGGAATGAATTAACAGAGTCGTGCTACGGCCTATGGATACTGTACCAGTGACCACGTGCAAGTGACACTGATAGGTAGGGACCGGAAAAATTCGCGGATTCATTTCGTTATATGCTAACACTCAACTAATTATGCATTTGTGCTGCTTCTGCCATTGGTTCACTTTTAATCTGGAGGACCGTGGGCCAATAAGAGACCCTCAATAATATAAGTATCGAATCATAGGCTACTTAGCCGAGACGACTCACAAGCCAGCAGCCAATGAACAGGTGGCATTCGCCAGAGCAAACATAGGATTGTGGAGGCTATCGTAGAGGACATTCAATCCGCGAATTTTTCCGGTCTCTACTGATAGGTAGAGACCGGAAAAATTCGCGAATTCATTTCGCGATAGGCTAAAATACAAATAGTTATACCTCAGTGCTGCCTCTGCTATTGGCTCACAACTCACCTGGATGACTTTGGGCCAATGAGAAACACCCAACCATAGCTTTATCGAATCACAGGCTGCTACGTTGTAACGTCTCAAAACACAGCAGCCAATTAGTGAGTGACATTTGACCGAGTGTACGTAGAACTATGGAGTTCATCCTACAGGTCATTGAACCCGCAAATTTTTTCGGTCTCTACTGATAGGGTAATACACTAGAGATGTGAATAAGAAAAGTTTTACCGGCAGTGTGCGGCGAGCAAGAGTGGTCAATAGAGGCAGCGCACATGGAAGTGAATCAGCAGAGCCGCACTACGGCCTAGGGGTAATGTTTCACTGGGTCCCGCAGTGGAGTGTGCGGCCTCCATCTCGCCTCCTGCGCTAATACCGCGCCCCATCTCGCGGCGGGGAATCCAATTTGGCACGTAGGGCGCAGAGTCGTGTGAAATGAGGGCGCATGCTTGCCCAGCAGCCGAGCTGTCGCCAGGATGTAGCCCGATGCACTGCACCCACTTTCCCGACCCCTGGGACTGCTTCAGGGCGATGGGAACATACTCTGCGCGGTGACGACGACCTCGGGCATGTTCTTTAGAGGTACACTTGGTGAGTTGGCGATGGCAAAAAATACTTTGGACAGACATATGGCAAAATAACAATTAGGAAATATTTTTTGAAGTGAGAATGTCGCTATACTATGCATAACAATATGTAGAGACCTGCAAAATTCGCGGTTTCGATGGCCTTCAGGATAGACTGCACATACCCCTGCACTCTTGGGAAAATAACGCAAGTTCATTGGCTTCCGACTTGTAAGTCGTCTCAGGTGGTTTGTCTGTGATTCGATCCTTCTTTGGTTGAGGGTTTATAACTGGTCGAGATTCGTCCAGATGAACAGTAAGCCAATAGCAAAATTATCTAAGAGGTATATGTGTTTTAATTCTAGCCTATCACCGAATGAATCCACGAATTTTGCAGGTCTCTAACAATATAGAATGTACTACTAGTACTAAAAAACCGAAAATTTCGAAATTTGGTTTCTCAAAGGTAGATAGTATATCAAACAGAAATATTCTAAAGTGATAATAGAAAAAAAGAAGTTTGTGACTGTTCGATAAAAATACAAGATTGTCTGGTTGTAAATGATTGTTAAGTAATACGTAGGTAGTACGTATATCCGATAGTTTTTTCGTCAGTTTTCCGTCGTGTCGTTTCTTACTGCAACACTTATACTTTAACTTTGTTCTATAAATGGGAAAAAATATGTTTCTTTAAACTTACATGGTGTAAAACAGCCCTATTACTTAACATAAACATGTGATATGGTTTTACGAAACATCACTGGAAAGTAACAATAGAAATAAAGTGTGATATGATTATTTTAAATTAATAAAATTAAAGCTTTCCCCCCCCCCCGTGATTATCCTATTATCTACTTTATGAAATACAGTGAAACACTCTTAAGAACTTTCTCATGGTATCAACAAATTTTGACTTTTAACCAGGAATAACATATTAAAAGGGTAAAACTGTATGTATTTGCAGGTCAAACACTAATTTTTTTAAAACTAAATAAGCAATAAATCCTTAAGTGACATTTTCTTAAGAGGTTTTCACTGCTTTGTAACAAAATTATTTCGTACTGCTTATTGACGCACGCTGTTCTCTCTAGACTATGGTTTATGTGTGTGTAAGTGTGAGGGTGTGTGTGTGTGTGTGTGTGCAAATACCACAGATGCAGATACTTGTAACAAGCCCGTGCCTGGTACCCATGTGAGGTTGCTCCCCGCGCGGCCTCGAATGAGGCAGCTCAGAGACCTCACGGCTAACACGGCAAACAGACCGCACCATGCCCCATTCAACCACTGCGATGCGCTGGTGTCCCTGTCAGCCTGACAGCACCTGGTCTGGTCAGAGTGCTACTTCCCCCCCCCCCCTTTCCACGCTTCTTCGAGCGATAGCAGCGAAGATAACACGCCGCGTTCGCCCCAACCCTTTATCGGGAGGGAAGCGTCCCTCAAGCATTACCCCAGCACACATGTAATTTGTTTTGCGAATGGAACAGAAATATTCACGAAAAATTACACACATATTTGTAATTTTGTACACTCACACGAAAACAACTGTATCACTACAAACTAGTGTTCGTAGTCATACTTGGTTCGGTTTCTTACCCGGACATTTACGCTTGTGTTGTCCCAGTACCTACAATAGTTAAAGTTATTTTTATTAACTGCGCACACATGAGCATGGTACAACAAAATTAATTCCAATAATTGAATATTCGATAAGCTTTTCCATGGTTTAAAACAATTATTATTAAATGAAACATCAATGAAAATATAAAATTATGCACCAATTTTCGTAAGAAATACTAAGTATTATTTCGAAAAAACGTATTTAATATATGCAAAAATAACCACAGCAGTGCATTGTACAAAGTTACATATTCTGTCTAGTGGCATTACGAACTATTGATTGGCAATTAGTTTCCAAAGGAATCTTTTGTGAAAGTACAGAAAAAAAGTTTTATCTGTGCAAGAAAATTCCGTCACCAACACGCTCCGAGGCTTGCAACAGCAAACATAAGCAGAGACCTCCCAATTCTTAGGCTCGACCTAAGGCACTCCCAACTTTCGATGGCACAGGCATGCTTTCCCGGACCTTTAATGTTAATACTTAAACACTCTACCACCTGCCAGGTCTTTGGTTAGCCTTGAAACCTACCTCAGAGCATCTGCCACGCAACATCACAGTAAAAAAGATTTATAGCCGCTTTACGTCCGCAATGATTACTCAGTCGTTTCCCACTACAAGGGAAGTCCACATTTACGAAATGAGAAAGAGGAAGAAGTGGAAAGAGATAGAGAGATACAGCTGGTGTGAATTGGCTCCCACTCCCTTAAGATATTAACGTCTCTGAAGAAAAAGTTTGCGTGGCTGCGACGTGCGTAAGGAATGAAACTTCACAGACACGAGAGATAGGAAATTTTTACGGCTCTCTAATAATTAAAACACGCGTAATTATGCGTAGAAAATAGACCTTTATTTATTAATGTCGGTTCATGTCTCCTATGGAATTAATAAATAATTGATGGGTTCATAATAGCTAAAAATATGATACATGACCCTGCTGGAAACGTCTATACAAACTGTCACAGTTATAATATGCTAAAACCAGATACAACGTCAGAGCTGCAGGGTTACGAAAGTATGCCAAACTATACAATTAAATAAATGGAAGAGAATGAGAAACTATGTCAACGTTTACAAAAGTATTGGAAAGCATACGAAATCATGCGTGTCTGCCATCCTCAACCTGCTGTAAAATGTTTCAATGTATTTTTTTTTTTAAAACCCGCGCCATCAAGCTATATTCGTTACATACGTTATGTACACAAAACAAGTTAACTCCCGTTATTTAGTCACTTCTGCTACCCTATGCTTTTAATATTACTTTAACGGTTGTAAAAAAAAAGGTTCCGCTTCAATAATCCAAGTAAACAAAAAAAAGTTTATTAAAACCGCCGTATATTTTTTCAAGTTTTTCTCTCGCAGCGCTCCGCTCTGACGCAACAACCAAAGACTGCCAAGACAGAAGATAACCTGTCAGCGCGCGACAACCGCAGTCTCCGTAAATAATATTAATAACTAATGTGTTGGGAATGGTCCGGAAATGGCATTGATCGCTTCATTAGTAAGACTAACGGTTCAGTTAAAGTGCAGTAACTGAACACGTAGTTGTTTATAAAGACGGCAGACGTCAGCGAGATCACCCAATACAGCGATAGTGTGTTCTCTGTGACGTGATCTAGAGGGCAGGAACATGAATGAGCACTCTCTCCGACCAATCGAGTCACGGCGGAGAGCCTCTGCGGCTTATGCAACACGCAATGTTACTCCGCCACGCAGATGTAGCGGTTCCCAGGCGAATGTACGTAGCGTTTACTGCCAGGTGCATACCGAGTTCTTCCTAATGTTTGGGCTGATGTAAAGGTCACAATCGCACCAAAAAAAAATTGTTTGTCTGTAAAGTCGGTTTACGGACGATAGTTTAACGTGACAACGTCATAACAAAACCTTGATGAAATGATTGCATACTTTTATGAATAAAATTTAATCATTTTTATTTTAATAATAAAAGAATAAATACTTGAAATTATACTAGTAATCAGATTTTTAAAATGCAAGAATAATTAACCTTTATTGCCGAAATTGTTGTTGTAGTAAGCAATGAAAACCACATTAACTTTTCACTTCACTTTATAAACAGTCGATGAAACAGTTCACGTGTAGATGACTTGTAATTAATTTTAAAAACTGGCATTTAGCTATAAAGTTTAAATATAATTATGAAGAAGTTTTCATATAAATAAATTGTCATCAAATATCTATCATCAATTATATGAATCACCATAATTTTTAGTCAATTGTAACATAACCTTTTATTTCTGCACTCGCCGACAGATGCTACTTTTTTTAATAATAAAAGAATAAATACTTGAAATTATACTATTAATCAGATTTTTCAAATGCAAAAATAATTAACCTTTATTGACGAAATTGTTGTTGTAATAAGCAATAAAAAAACCACATTAACTTTTTGTTTAAATATAATTATGAACAAGTTTTAATATAAATAAACTGTAATCAAATATCTAACATAACCTATTATTACTGCACACGCCGAAATTGCTACTTTTTTAATAATAAAAGAATAAATACTTGAAATTTTACTAGTAATCGGATTTTTAAACTGCAAGAATAATAACTTTTATTGCCGAAATTGTTGTTGTAATAAGCAATGAAAACCACATTAACTTTTCACTTCACTTTATAACCAGTCGACGAAACAGTTCACGTGTAGATGTAAGTTGTGTGCTGCCGCTGTCTTTCTTCTCCTCGGACGCATAGGCCAATCGAGTGGAAGAGAGATAGGTGCGGCGCAAGCGTACAATGAGCGTAACGGGACACTGCGTAACGGAACAATGTGCGTAACGGGACACTTTTTCGTGCGTGCAGCCGGCGTTCATCGATTTATTAGACGTTGTCACGTCAATAAAACATGTTTTCTAACACTTTTTTTAATGGAGTGAAACAAATTAGTAGTTACAATGCTTAAAATCATATTGCCATTAGCAAGGTCTGGAAGAAGCAATATGTTTTAAAGCATGAGTTATCAAAGAACTGGCATATATGGAATACAAACTATACTTTGGTCACTGTGCGCTGATAAACTCCAGCCAACAAGAGAATCGTTCGAATAGACGAGTATTGAAATTTCATGTGGTGCAAAAGAGAACGAAAGTATTGGCAGAGGAATGAGAAGTCTGTAATAAGTAAGGTGACAGTGACGAGGATAGACAGTGAGGGGGAGCTGTAGTGTTTCTCTGGCTGTGGCGAGCGCCTCTCCTCTCAGCCGCAGAGTGGCGGAGGGTCGAGCGAGGTGGTGGGGGCGGAGGCAGTTGGCGGCCTCAAAGAGGGGGTAAGGGTGGGAGGAGGGTTGGGGAGGGGAGGTCCCGAGGGTCGCGTCTGGAATCTCTCACGGCGTCGCTCGAGTGCCAGGGCGCGCCACGGGAAGTCAAGAAGATGAAAGGACGGGAAACAGAAAGATACGCCCCGCGGGAGGAGAACGGGAGCGAGATACAGAACCCAGATTCCTGGCGAGGACAGTCTGGAAGCACTGAGGTTGGGCCCAACCATCGAGCTCGTGAACATTCCAGGAATGGTATTCATCTGTGACAACACCGCATCACACCATCCTTATTTAGGCCTGTTGCTCCGCTGATTATCATACACTGGAGATGAATTCGGAACTGAATAGCATTCTCCTTCAAATAAATCAATTACTTTTAATGACGTTATCTTTTTTTTTCTAGATTTAATTTTTTAGACATTTTTGCAGAATTATACGTTTTCGAAAATATTTATTTTGATGAAAGCCAATTTGATGCAATCTGAGCAGCCTACCTCAGTAGCACAATATTCAATTTCTCACATGAGAAATTAAACCATCAGTTAATTGAATTGTTATTATATAAATTACTAAAAAATAACACTTTTAAATTTCATATTAATAACCACTGGACTCATTGAATATTCTTTTACAAATTACACAACACAATTTTTTTTTAAGTTATCTTAGAGAACATTTTTTTCTATTGCGCTATGTAAGACAGTAATTAAAATATTACGATCATGTTTTATTTACAAAAATTACACTTTCGGTAGTTTAGTAACATGTGAAATTATGATAAAGTTAGTAATTAGTTCATTCTTGATATTTATTCTTTGGTTTCAATTTTAGAAGCCATAAAATGTAAATTAAAAAAATAACAGAATATTTTAAAGAACATATTATTTTAAGTGTGTGACAAGTGAAGGTAGAGAAATTAAATTTATCCTTACCGTTGTTACAATTTTGCACGAATGTGTATAGAACCAGTTTTGCAAGAGACGTCACAGAAAATGCCTTACGGTATAACAATGACAAAGTTCTTCGCAACCTTTAACATAAACCATTTCCCTTCAAGCACTCATGAGGGTAGTGCAAACAATTTTTTTTTATGTTCGTTACAGCGAAAAATGGAAACGAGAAAGAAAAAAAAAGAGATAATAACTTTCGATGTTGCGAGTGAAGCCGTCGGACATTTTAATTTAGTTTTTGTTTCTCCTTCCCACCTTTTTTTTTTCCTTCGCCCTCTCGTATCTGTCTGCTGTACAGCGAGGTCGCGAGGCGCCACTTCGCACAGGCAGCTCCGGCGATCGCAGGGCCTGAAGCCTGGAGTAATTCTCACGGGACTAGACTGGGTGCTGAGTATTTATACACAGGCTGAGTTCATTACCTCGCGATCTGGATATCAGTCTGAGCGCCAGCTGTAAGAATAATTATGTGAGTAAAGATTTACGAACTTTTAGGAGCTTATAACGTGTTTTATCGCTTCTAACTTGCATAGTGAATGTTGTAGGACATGTTTATTTTTCAGGTTATCACCACTGCGTTGCCCTAACTGTTTTGCGAAAAAAAACCAGCTATTTTACAAATTTGTGCACATTGCTTTCTATCAGATTATTAAGGAAATACACCAAAGAGCCATCAGTAAAAATTCTAACGCAACAACACTACTTCACAAATTAATTTGTTGACGTGATACCCTGGTGATGTTTAGCCGATGATCAGTCGACGGGCCGTGTAATTTGCGCCAAACGGCACAAGGGGTGGTGAGCGGGTGTTGTGGCTTCCATGCCGACAACCTGGCATGATTGTAGCTCATGTGCACTGAGGGGAGTCATGCAGGTCCTCTCGCCTCAAGCCTCTGCTCGTTACCGCACCACGCCAAGCCCTGCCACATAACCTCCACGCTGAATGACACCTGTGGAAACTGGACACGAGCGAGCACAGTGGACCGCCGGCGCTGAGGAGAGTGGACCAGCTTGCCGCAACATGCGTTAGCAAACTGCAGCAGATGAAGGCATCAGCCACGCCGCAGCTTGGTCAGTTGTGGCCGAGCTCTTGTTGGTCCGTCACAGTCCATTCTAACAAGTTAATAGGGCCGGAATACTTCACTTATCTTTATTCATGAATATTACATGAAATGTTCACATAAATGCAAATAGTAACCTCAAATGTTAAACTAAACACCATTTTTATACTAAATTACTAACATGTTTGATTAAAGTTTTGTTATAATAGGTTAAACGAAATCACGCTGTTTCAACACCTGGAACACTATTGCAAAACGAGGTCTTAATGCTTGAATTATAATCTAATTGGAGGGATATTTAAATGTTAATGTAATATTCATAGACGTCCGTTTACTATTAAAATACATGTATGCGTGTCCACCATGTGGGGTGGAAGTGAAACTTCACAGATGGAGCATAATAATGTAGAAGAATGTGTCCAAATATGCGAGTGTGCAAGCATGCACACATGCTGCAAGTGAAGCAAGTGAACAAGTGTGTTCACTTGTGCGTAAATATGCAAGTTTGCTTTAATGCAAACATGGCATCGAGCTTCAATTTTTTGATCGTTACACTTTTGGTTGCCTTTCTGAGTGTTACACTTTTAGCACTCTGATGACATCATCAGCTCGAACCACACTCCTGGCTGTACAAAGGGTTCATCTCAAAACTTTTAAATATACATAACAATTATTTGCCCTTCTTTAGTTTCATATCATAGACAACTTGCAGGCGTTTCGGCCACCAGACTCCGTTGTTTTGTTTCAACCTGTGAGCTACCCTAAAGATAGACTGCTGCAGACCCAAAGTTAAAGGCTTGCAGTCAATTATTGAAGTGAAACTTCTTAATAGCTGTTAGGGTAAGTGCACCGTTCAGGAGTGGCGTGATCGATTTATGGGAGGGGGCGGGGGAAGGGGTATTAGGAATAAAGGAAAGTCACACAACTGTAAAATTATTTGCAGGAGTTTCGACGCCATGTTTGTTACAGTTGTGCTCTTTCATTTTAAACCTCCACTGTGTACTTTATTGAAGGCGAATTTATGTACAATATTTTAGCCATAAAATTACACTACAGGTGGCAGCAGCAGTTTGCATCATATAATCTATATATATAAAAATGTTATGTTGGTTTGTGTACGCTTCAAAAACTCAAAAAGTTCTGCACCGATCGAGCTGAAATTTTACCATTACATACAACCCGCATAAAGGATTGTTTTTATCTACTTTTCACGTCAGCAACATACCCGCGACCGTGAAAAAGTAACTGCGCCATTTTATTAATGTTTTCTCACCAATAAAAACAAAAAAAACACGCATTTTCTGTTATAGAAACGTTTCTCCATGCCAAAGGATTTCTCTTAGCAGTGGAAAAAACTACGTCAAGTGAAGCGAGCGGCAAATGGCTATATACAATGAGAATGCTTTTGTTGTGAGGTGCAATAATTAAAAAATGACCAAGCATACCGGTATGGGACTAATTATACAATATGAATGAGGTACTTTAGTGTGATCGTGTCTCGATTGTGCTGCGCCGTTATCCAAATCGTAAGTAGAGGTTATGTTTCGTATGGGTCTATCACCACTTGATGTGGGATTGCATGTAGATGGTTCTAGGCTATTCATTTTTTGAACTCCTTAGACCCTATACCTTTTTTTAAATTTTTAATTAAATAAATATGTTCTATCGCCAATAACAACAATTGCATCAATCGTAAGTAGAGGTTATGTTTTGTATGGGTCTATCACCACTTGATGTGGGATTGCATGTAGATGGTTCTAGGCTATTCATTTTTTGAACTCCTTAGACCCTATACCTTTTTTTTTAATTTTTAATTTAATTAATATGTTCTACGGAATTTTTAAACTCACTTGATCTGCCAGGTATACCACCACACATACTTAAATTGAAAATAGGTGTGCCAATTATCCTCTTGCGGAATATTAATCAGCCAAACCTCTGCAACGGCACGCGACTTTCAGTTAAGAAATTAACGAATAACGTAGTGGAAGCAACGATTTTAACGGGGCCTTTCAAAGGTGAAGATGTCCTCATTCCTCGAATACCCATAATCCCGACCGATACACCATTTCAATTTAAAAGATTACAATTCACAATTCGATTGGCATTTGCAATCACAATCAATAAAGCTCAAGGTCAATCTTTAGAATTGCGTGGTTTAGATTTAGATGCGGATTTCTTTTCACATGGACAACTGTATGTTGCGTGTTCCCAAGTCGGAAAACCAGATAGTCTTTATATCTACGCATACAGTGGAAAAACAAAAAATATTGTATATCCACAAGTATTGCAAAATTAAACATATATGAAATGTAATCTTTGTTTTGTTTCTCATTTCTCAACTATTGAATCACAATGTGCCACAGAGAAGCGTGGCAGGGTACAGCTAGTACTAGCATAATTTCGAACTGGGATACATGCACCATTATTGTACACTCACTCACCTGCAGACACGCTTCAATTATTTTTGTACCTAACTGATTTCCTATTCCTCCAGCTGTGGGTTTTCACTTCAAACGCGCGTGATGGTTACGAACCCGCTTTTTTTTATGAAGCTAAGTTAAAATTTTATGGAGTGGTGAAGTACACTCACGTTTGGGCACCAAAAAATCTCCTATTAATTGTGCAAGCAATGCTTCAGTACTATTTAGCATAATTTTCTTTGAAAAGATTCTATGTAACACACATACGTAGGTGTGGTTTCCAGATAAACAAAACCAACAGCTAACTATGCCATTTTAAAAGGAAATTGTAATCAGTTTGTTAAATAATTGTATGAGAAAATGTAAATACATATAAAAATAACACTGAACAATGAAGAAAAATTTCGAAAAATTCTTAATCATTATAAATAGTGTTTTTTTTTTTACCATACGTAGGTAGGCTATATTGCCTAAGAAATATACGTGATTTTCCTTATTTATGAAAATGCACGGCCAGCGCCTCAAATCGAATCCTTCAAGGACACAAATTGTCGCAGAGTCATAAGACGAGTGTCCGTGCGATAAGACAGTGAATATTGCCCTTATAATTTGTCCTCGTTCACACGAATGCCACCCCTGTGTCAGGGGTTTAGAGTATTGGCGATGGTGTGATCATGCTCTGGGAAGTGGCGCAAGCGCAAACATGGATGGATGCCGGTCTCTTTGACGTAAAGGCACCGTAGTTCCCTTCATCAGAGGCAACGGGCTTCACGCTAAACCACACACACAACACACGCATACGCACGCTTGTTCTCTAGTTTACTTTCTCTCACCTACTATTTGTACCAGCCAACTTGTGCTCATCATGGCAAGGCAGTGTCCAACCATAACATCTAAACCCGCAATGTGGACTTTTATTGCGGTAAAGAAAGGTTTTAAACAGCAAACCTTTAACAGTTATTTAATTGGTAATACTGAAATTGTCTGACACATCTCTGCAATCTACTGATAGTCGATCAAATATTTAGTGCTTGTACAATACAATTTTTTTTATGTATACAGTCGGTAGCACTATCGAGAACGGTGAATTCTGAAACAACTACCATGAGACCTGTATTGGGAGATGAGCGCGGCCGCATGACTGCTAGAAACCCTGCCACTGTCTACGTCACGCCAGGACGGAACGGAACTGCACGAACATGACCGAGGAGAAGGAAGTGTGTTGCCGAGAGGACACAGAGTTAAGCCGGCTTGCCTTAGAAGTGCGCGAATGTTAATTTTTTTGAAATTTAAATTGATTTCAACTATGTAATATGACATGAATCCTCTGTTACATTTACCCAAGGTCACAAAAAAATTACATTAGCAGAATATGTAGGATCAAAGCGTTGAAAAAATATTGCTCAGTAAATAGTCTTCAAACCTTTTGACATACTAAAAAATTAAAATTGGTGAATTTACTTGCAAAATCTTTTAAAGTAATTGCAATAGACATTTACCGCAACTTTACACCAATTAAATAATTTCCTTCCCACTGTGCCGTTTCAGTGCCACTTTCAGGCACAAATGTACGAATTTAAATTAAATTTTTTATTTTTAAAGAAGAAATCCAAATAATAAATTTGTAATTTTTATTTTATTAAATTTTGTTTCTATTACTGTACACTCCGACGTAATCTTGTGCAACCCAGTGCACCTGCGCTTGTTCGCAGGCTTCAATTAGATACTGTTTGCTGACGATTTGCGATCGCAGCATCCCGGCAGCGGTTCGCGTCACGTTTTCTCCATGTAACAGAACGACGTTCGTGTTAGCGAACGCTACCCCAACCCCACTGCTAGCAACTTTCATTTATCGGAGGCAAGCATACGTAAGGGTTTTGCCAGCACGCCTCTGGACCAAGTTACAGCCAGCGGCGAAGCCTCGGGACGGTCCACATGACGCCTTTCCCAGGCGACTTAGCAAATTTAAACCCCCCTGTGGCTTCACGAGAACTCAAACCCGGAGCAACGACCCCCAGTGAACCCCGGGCGGAGGCACGGTCTCCCCAAAGACATTCCCACTTGTCAAACAGAGCCCTCAACGAAGTCTAGCGGCGGGAAAAATCCCTAACCTTGCTCTGAGCGCTGGTCGCGAGCGCGCCCACTGCACTCTAGCGGACGTTTCTGTGACCCTCCAGACAGGTTCTCGTCTTGCCCGCCAGAGTGCAATACTCATCCCTCCCATAAGAGACAGCTTGTCACAATCGACCTTGACAGCAGTCGCAGTGCGATTGCGATTTTAGTTCGCCTACGACTCGCGTGAGAGCGCAGCGAACAGGTTGCAGTCTGCTTCGCCCCTTCGGGCATCTCCGGACACCTTCGGGCAATCACCACCCCCCCTTTCTTGGGCTGGGGGCAGTTGCTTCCTTTAATTAGGCGCCCCGACGCCATTTTTTGAAGATTCGGCGGGCAGCATCTGGTCTGTGCGGACCACGCGTCGCGATCCGCGAGAGTTACTCTCCGTTGTTCGACCAAGACTCGACACTACGTCATGTAGTCGCCAACGTCAAGGCATAGAGGCCTCAATTTTCTAATTTTTAAATTTTGCTGCCCGCAATAGTTTTTTTGTTAATCTAAATTTATTTCATTCTCTCTCAACATGTCTACCGCGACCATCCGTGCCGCGAGCTGCCTTCTCTGCTCCTGCAGCCAGCCTACATGACTTCACCCCGCTGTTTTTGGCGGGGTCCAAGTTGAGGTTCAAAAACAGCCTCCAAAATCAGCCTCCAAAATTAGCTGCAAGCTCCACTCCGAGTTTATCTCCAAGTTTCTACTCAAAATGATTTCTTCTGGACGTTAATCTGCCGAAACCTCCGGTGCCAGGACACAAGACATAATTAAATGTCAATGTAATTGTTTTTTTTTTGAGCCTGCGAGCTAACTTAAAACCAGTATTAAATTCAAGATGTATTATTGTGTTACTTTTATATGTATTTTGTTGCCCCGGGGCTCCCTCCATTTTGTAATCAATATGTTTTAATACCAATGTAATTAAAGATAAAAACAAAAGTAAATTAGTTTAGTAAAAGGGCACTAATATAAATCAAACCACCAGTCTTGTTATTTCATTATTATTATTCATCCCCGATCCACATAGCCTACTAGAGTTGCTAGGAGGTTATAAATAAAATTCTTTTATACGACGTCTGGGCACCTCTGTGATTATTGTTGTTATTGTTTTGTTTTCTGGGCTGACGCTTCCAAGGCCTTAATTTAATTATTCACTTTTGAGTGTTTACCTGCAGCCCAGCGTTCGTTATACCACTCATTCCCATAGTTGCTCACCGCACTGCAGTGCCCAGAGGCACCAGCAAGTTTTCGCCTGCATGGGCCGCCAAAAGGCGTGCAGAACTCCGCGTGTTCACACGCCAGTTACAAAGCGATCGAGACTTTACGTATGAGGCTAGATAAGCATAGCATTTAAGAGCCATTGACATTGTACATTCCAATTTTAGTGTATATGGTTTCAACTTCACTTGTTTTTTTTTTTACAGTGAAAAATTGCTTGAACGGGTGTTTTCTCAAACTTTTGAGGCACAAATTGTTACAAACCTAGTATTGTAAGCGGTATAGGGAAGTGAAGGTGTCTCACAGAGGCGCGTCACCTGGCGCGTAGAGGCGAATAGGCGTGCGACGCGCGAGGTGGTGTCGCCCTTAGCTCGTGCCGCACGAGGAACGTCTAGTGGGCGGAGTCCTCGAGAAGTCTGGGGCGGGGGCGACACGAGAGGCCAGGGCGCGCTCTTGAAAGGTCAGAAGGCGCCCTGCTGACGAGACTTGCCCTCCGCCTTGCCCCCAGGTGACGTCACCGGTCGCTCGACACCAGCTCGACACCAGCTCGACACCAGCTCGACACCAGCTCGACACCAGCTCGACACCGCACCTGCTGATCGCCTCACGGGCAGTAGTTTTCAAATAACAGATCATACATTAAGATTCTGTTTCCACATAAGAAACTAGGGAAACCATGCTACGCGGGCTTACAAATTCTTTTACTCCAAATTATAAAGCATGCATGTTTATTATTAAATTGCTCGGAATAAGTTTTCTACATTATGCTGTTTAAAAAAGGTACCTACGCTCTCGCCAATAACAGATGCGAAGTGCTTTACTTAAAAGTTTGGACGAACTAACTTGTGATATTCCTACAAGAGGACTTACATATTAAAATTAACACAATTTATTGCAACATAATATTTGTTGACTTAATTTTAGTAGCAATATTTTGCTTATATTACTTTTTAAAACACACATAGTTTAAAATTATGTATTGCGTGAAAAACCAAACTATAATATATACAATATGGTTCTTAATTTTTGTTATTACTATATACTAAAACCAGCATGTAACTTTCATTAGTAACAGAATCTATTAATTTAAAACTGTGAAATGATAATTATTCTAACAAAATATTGTTATTCTCTGTTCGAGGAATTTTTCTGACCTCAAAATTATGCACTAGTATTATGTAAATGCCATATTTATATTTTTAAGTTTATTGCAGTAAAAAAAAATGTGAGCTAGTCTCTCAGTATCTGCCAATGATGTCCGACTACTTACCTCGGTAACGAGAACATTCATGTGTTCTCATATTGCAAATATATTTATACGACATAAACTCTGACCTCAGACCCGAAATTTAACGTAGAATTACTTAAAAATGTAATGCCGGGCGTGATAAATTTAAGCAAGTTGTGTTTTCAACTACATTTCAGGACGCGAATCACACGTAGTTTTCTCACCCGACGTTAGAATTCGCTGCCGGAGCAACTACGTTGACTATCGAATCATTCAATTTGCAGAGCGAATTCTTAAGTTTTGTAAAAAAAACTCTGATAAAAGGGGGGAAAATTACTTAAAAAATGATAAACCCCGTCTTTGGACCTGATTTTCGACAAGAAATTTTATTAAAGTACTGCCCATTTTGTAAAAACTCATTAAACGGTTAGTACGATACAGTTTATCTTGTGAGGTATATTCTTCCTTTATTTATTAGACTATGATATAACATTTTTATTATTGTCCAAATTACTGTTCGCAAATTTGATTTCTTCTCTGTGATTTTATTCAAATAAACTATGTTTAACTTCTCGGCATAAAAGTATATATGTGATTCAACAATTTTGTTGACAAGCTAAGTTAAGTAAGTAGTTTTATTTTTTTAATTAAATTTTATTTTAATGGATGTTTTATATTACTAAAAAAAATGTTTAAGTTTCCTCACAGAAGATTCAAGTAAGTAATTTTAAGGCATTTATTTGTTATATGGAAACCAAAATTATAATTTGTAATATTAATTAAGCAGAATGTCTTTTTTTATAGGTGACTTGACCAAAAGCTGATAATTCATGTTACCCTGTGAGACACTTTGGAATGTTAAGTGAATGATAGACAATCGTCAAGGCCAGTCTGTTTTTATTTTGCTCCAGAAAAGTAGAACTTTTCGATTTGGAAATAATTTTAGGTGTGAAATATTTAATATTCTGAAGCAATATTTATACATTTTTTGATTATGAATAGTTAAAAACTTGGTGAAAAGAATTTTTGTAGTTATTTATCAAAAGACAATTAATATCGTAAAGCTTATCCAATGTATGTATTCTACGTTTAAAAAGTCGAAGAAATTTTTCAATAGTTGTCAAAGGACTATTTCCAATCGAAATTTATCTGAAAAAGATAATCTTGCTTAATTAAGAAATCGGTGAAATATACGAGGTTTGTGATACCACTACGTGTCACGGAGGAACTTTAGTAGACCCAACGGAACTGGAACTCGAATGAGTTTTCGAGACCTGACTAGTCAATTGACGTCTCTGGATGGCGAGTTAGTTCAACGACGGTCAACAGAACCTGTATACATCGTGTGCAGAGAACTACACACGATATACTACTACCAGAATCGACAACCATTCTTGGCAAGTTCGCAGAGACATTGGTGACAGTGATTTATCAGCATACTTCGACGACGTACACCGGAACTGAAAGTCATTGTGTTTATCTAACCACGTACGAGTTATGACGAATATTTACGCCAATGATAGAGAATAGAGCAAAGACTTGTTGACAACGCCTTATTAGCCTTTGTCAGTAGAATAACACAAAACGTAAATTTGTTTAAGCATACACTTGGTTGTATTTTTCATAAATTGAAATTATTTCAGTTCCAAATTTTAATTAACCTGCTTTTGTGTTGTTTAGTTTAATACTTACCCAGAGGTTTCTGTAGTTTTGATTCTCTCATGAATGCTCAGACTGAATTAAGCTACTTGATTTTTGAGATTTAAAGATAACTTTTAGTTGTTCAATTAATATCATATTCAAGCAATTAGTTTAAAACCGATTTAGTTTTATCTGATTTCTTTGTGAATCAATTTTTATTGCATTAGCTTTGATTAAAAATAAACTATTTAATGTTTACACCCAATTGATTGCTAACAAGCAAAAGAGTATTTGTGGTAAATTTTCGAATTCTAGTTGAACTAGTTTACACGACAGTTGTAATTGATATGTCATGTTTTGTGCCCCGACAAATATTTCGATTATTTCAATATTTCAATTAACTTTTCGTGGTTTTAACAATCAATCAAAGATTTTGTTCTTTTGTGTAAAGACAGATCATGTTAGTTGTTTAATTGGAAAATATTATTGAAATTTCAAATGAATCGTGTGTTTTATTAAAAATATTTAAATAGAGTTGATTTTAAAGGCAAATCAAGATTAACTTTATGTTTCTGAAACTTAGTAACTTGATATTCGCGATAAAAGTAATGTATCAAAAATTACAAACTAGATAAAAATTTTATCGCAAAGATAGTAATTTGTAATCCTGTGTATTTGTGAACTTTGGTTCCTGCCATCCACCTCAGATGGCAGCACCGTGGTTGTTACACATTGTCGTTCCTTGACTTCCGTCGCATTCGCGAAATTACTCCCAACAAATACCGTATACCGAGAGCTAAGACGTTACACATCAAAAATTATACAAGTGAAGTTTCAAGAGGGCTGGGCCAATAAGAGAGAAAAAAAAAGGGGGGGGGGAGTGTTTCCCCAGTAAAATTAACCCCACTAGAAACACATTACTCAAAGATATCACAATTCGTTTTATCACCCTCCTTACAAAACAAATAATAATGGTTTGCATGTTACCGTAGTTATACAAATGTTACATATTAAAACATATTGCATAACTAATTTTATAACGATTTTTTTATAATTGAACTATTTCGTGCACAAAAAATGAATCGTGTAATTAGGTACACACGTTATAAGTTATACTTCTATAGCTTCACTCAAATATTAACCTGAAACCTTTTAAAACGTATATTATAACACTAAGCACATAAATGGATATCTGTTTTGGCTTAAGCAACTGAAATAAATCTGTAAATACTTACTACAAACCAAACTAAATCTGATTGAGCTGATTCAACATTTTAAATATAACAGTAAAAATTTAATCACGAAAATATTTTATTTTCTTGGCGTCGAATAAATGTAGGCTAACAAGTTGTTGTCCCTCTACAGTTTAATTAACGCTGCGCTATCTCTACACTTCAATATTAACTTAGGGTTCTCAAAATTGTAATACCAGGATTCTAAGAAATTTTTTGATGTCGTTATTTAATGTGACTGTAAATTATAACATTAATTATTAAATGATAGTTGTTCTATTATAAAGTTTTATTGTTTAGTACCTATGTGTGGTGTAAATTCTTCGATATTAACAAAAGCAATATATATGGATAAATCACGTGGCTCCACCATCTTTTGGCGATTTCTTAGACTTCTACAGATGGCAGGTTTGTGTGTAAGCATTTCCGTTCTAATCGACTTCCGTTTCATTCACGAAATTACTCCTACCAAACGCCGTTTACCGAGAGCTAAGAGGTTACACATAAAAAAATACATAGCACATTAGAGTTTAAAAACTTATAATGACGCATCCATAAAACTGTAGTGAATTATATATAGGAGTAATACAATATCTTCTAGGGCTCATGAACCTGGGATATCATAAATCCTGCCAAGCGTTGAGCTGGAACTTATGCATCTTATATCTCCACAACAAATGAGCGTATTCCCTGAGTTGAGGACAGTATATGAGTACACTTCAATGGTTTATGAGCTAGTATAAGTGAACGTAAAAAAGTATGTCTTACAACGTAAAAAATACGGATTTAAGCTGGCTGATGTCTTACTTTCTAACATATGTTAGAACGATGAAATCAAGAAACTCACAGTATTTATAAAATAATAAGGAACAAAATCTGTACCAAAGTCAAAAAAAAAAAAATATATTTAGTGAATTTTTCATTACTGGATTTAGGCTCTTACTTAATACTTGCAACCACTCGTGACAAAATGAATAGAGAAATTCATACAATTCAGTTAAGAAGATACCAAAACTTACAAATCTGACACTGCACGTCCCTGTAGCCAGCCAAACAGAAGTAAAAAAAAGGGCAATGAGTTCAAAGAGAAGGTTTGCAGTGTTGCCAAATGGCTCCAAGCGGGAAGAGAGCGATGTGCCCAGCCAGTGCTCTAATTGGCCCGGCCAGTCACACAAACATTCCACCTCTCGCAGCACCACGGGAGGGGTGTGGGGGGGGGGACCTCTTGGGACCAGCTCTCCGTCACCCCGACACGCTTGCACGCGTTCTCCCCCCTCTCCTCTTCCAGGGTTCGCTTTACCCCTCCATCCATCCTCCGCCTGCCGCAGCGGCCAGACCTCCCGCGCTACCCCGCTGCCAGCCGCGACGGGCGAACCTTCGTATCTGCCTCGGTCTCGCGTCGCGCGGCGAGTCTCTCTCCGTCGTCGACTCGGCCAGCTTGCCCCGCTCCGCCGCACTCGTCCGCAGCACTTTACAGCTTTTTTTAACTGACACACGATCCATCATTTACACCAAAACTCATTCACGCTGTGAGCCCAAGGAGAGAACACTCTGAAAGAAATGCGTTTTTGGGAGACATATCTCTTACCATATAAATAAAATAAAAATTGTTTTGTTAAGATAATGATTGAAGTGAAACATCTTTTCAAGGCTGAATTTTTAATGCAACGTTTTCATGAAACATTTGTTTCTAAGTGTGTAATTGGGGGGGGGGGGGGGCAGGCTAGGGTGACCTAAGTGTGTCTCAGGCCGAAGCCTATACACTCTAACCATGAGGGGTATCAACCATGCAGAAAAGGGCACGTGCATCTTGTGCTTATTGAGTTTATTGGCCAGCCATGGCACAATTTTAGCCATGACTGATGCCCCTTCAGTTGCCTTAGCCTAAAAGCTAACTAAAGTGACCCAGGTAAAACCTGCATAGACACAGGGCAAACCCTGGGCCGGGTCATGCGGGGATCAAATAATCATGCATTACAGCAAGCAAGAAAAACTACTGGACAAGAGGGAAAAGGTCCAGGTAAGAAGAGTTGGGCGGGGCAGAAGGAATCAACCACGCAGGGATTGGGTGCTTGGGCCTTGCGGCCCGCATTGTTAAAGTTGGGCACACCTGGATTGTTATTAACCAGGAGCGCATGCTCCCCCAGGGGCGGGCGACTTCACACGTGTGAAAAGTTCCTGACGCGAAAAGAACGGAGAATAGGTTGCGGACGGTGCAGAGAACTTGTCCTGCCCCGAAACCTTGAGCGGACTCCACGTGCTTTAACCCTGCCATGCTGCAGGGATAGGCGGGTCGCGGTGGTAGGGACCCGCCTGCGCCTGACTCCATCCGACTTGCTGGCATCTAGTGAGGAAGTATTTGGACAGAGGGCAATGGCAACACAACGGGGTTTAAGCCTATTTTGAAGTGAGTAATAAATTTTCCTATTTCTCTCTGCCGTTTTTTTAAATATCAAAGTTTTGTTTAACATTAATCATGTAAAAGTTTAGAAAAAATTGTTAGTCTTTTGATATAAATTGATGCACTTCACTCAGCTAGGTGCTAAGACTCAAAGAATAGATATTTTAAATAATGAAGCGGATATGATGGTTGTCGGTCGCCACGCCTCGTCCCGAAGCTTCTGGCGCGGCGGGCCAGTGACCACTGAGCAGGGCGGGAGGAGGGGGGAGGTGCTCACCGCCGAGGCCCGCGTGCTCTCTGCCTCGCCTCGCGAGACAGCGCAGTGGTGAGGACCCGTGCATGTGCCTCATTTCAGGTTAACACCACTCCGGGCAAACAGAAGCAAAGTTCTTCACCGATTGCTTTGAAATTTCGACACCACGTTGCAATAAAATGCGCTCGTGTTTTTATATACCTATGTTACACGTGTGACAAGTAAAAAAAAAGATAAAAATGTAGATATATATATATATATATATATATATATATATATAAATTAGTGTTTGTGTTCGTGTTCTGTTTTGTTAAGATAAAAGATATAGATTGGAAGATATAAACATAGAGATATAGAGAGAGGTATAGAAAGAGACAAATTAAGATATACAGATTATATATGGATAGATAGATGGATAGACCGAGATATATATTAAGATATATAGAGAGATGTAGAGAGATACAGATATGGAGATGGATGAGATATAAATAGAAATTAAAACACACAGAGAAAAATCGTGATGGACTACAGATAGTCGACAGTAAAACCCTGAAGTGAGACGTCAGCTACTGGACACACAGGCACTGAGTGAGACCTGCCCTCTTTTCCACGGTACGTGCTGAACGTTGCAAGGAGTAACGACTTATAACGCTTTACGCTGGAGTCGCAACGCCACGACGGACATGATACGACAGGCACGACACGCTCAGTGGCCAATGAAATACAAGGTCGCCGTGACGTCACCCCGACAAAGTACACGTCCCGACGTCTCGCAAGGAACAGATTCAATTTCTAATTTCGTCGTGTCGTGCTGCCCGACAGAAAGCAAAACGGAAACGGAAATCTTACAGAACTAAACTGCAAAAATTGTTAGTCACTTGGCAAATATTTGTGCTGAAAAAACGAAATTTCGTTTTACGCGTGGGTGAACTTTAATATTTGTAGCTTGCCTTCATCTGTTTATATAAAGAAATATTAGCGAGTTCATTGTCAACTTTGTTATTGTATATTGTTGAAGTTTTAATTTAAGAACGGGCGAGTTCAGCGAAGTACATTTAACTAAAAAATTTCAGGTTAATGGTATTCTGTATGACATTGGGTTGAAACACTACATAAATCAACCGAAAAAAAGAAAAGCATGGGCTGAGGTAGCGTGTTCTTTTTTTCTCTTCTACACTGTTTTTTAGCGCTTTCTATACTGGATTGTATGGACGAATTTGACTTGGAACTATTTGTCGGCAGCAAATCAGAAATGTTAATGTTGGCGTGGCATTGTGACACTACGCTATTAAATCTTTCGTCCTGGAACGCTGTATGACGGTTTGTCGGGTTTGTGTTGTGGTGTTCGTCGTGGCATTGCGACTGCAACTTGGGAGTTTACCGGCCAGCCCCTGAGAAGTCCGCAACCGGATATTACGAGTCGGTTATGCTGATTGCCTATCAACCGAAATAAAGGCGAATCAACAATTACTGTTGAAACACTTAATACATATGGTTTTGTTGAACTCAGCAATTTTTTATAAATACATTAAGCTAATAAAGAAAATCTTTGTATTAATTTAACGTAAAATACATTGAAATATCCCGATACTCTATACACAAAATTGACGTAAGTGAACTAAGAGATTTCTGCATTTCAAACAAATTGAGAATGTTTAGATCCTTTTGAGAGATATACCAATTTTAAAACACTATTAATAATTAATTGTTTATTTTAAAATATACATTTTAAAGATTTATGATGATTTAATTAATTGTTCAGCAAAGAATTCGTCATTATACACATAAGTATGTATATATATACATTTTATAGCTATTATTATCTCATAAATATTATATTATTATCTCAAATTATTATTATCTTACTATCTTAAATCATCTCAAAAATATTATGTCATATAATGTGTTTCTATATACAAACACATTTTATGAGATAATATTTTTAAAACACTAACTAATAATTTAACCAAGTTCGGAAGGAATAGTGTTTTTAGAACCTACTTATACAAATTGAGTGGTTGTTTTATCGTTTGAAATTCTTAACGTTATTTTTATAAAGGATTAAAAAAATTGTTTATTTTTATTCTGGTTCTTTATACAATTTTAATGTATTGCCTTTTTATTTATATTCTGCTTATTAGGGAATATAAGTCTAAAATTAAGTGTCAGTTAAAGTGAACATTATGTTACAAAACCTTTTTTGAGAACATTTTCAAACACTGATAAAATGTTAAATTTACATAAAAGTGTTAGAAATAATACTTACATCAATATATCATTAGTTTGCGTTAAATACTTTTATTATTTAATAATAACATGCGTATTTTAAACATATATATAATATATACCTTTTCCACTTTTTAAATTTATTTTATATTTAATACAATAAATATATTTTACACTTTGCTGGTTACATAAAAAGTGGATAAATAATGTAAAATTATTGAAATATAATTTTTTTATTACGAACATAACTAAAAATGTTAAAATATTGAATTTTTATCCAAGACAATCAAATTTAAGAGTAAACATATTATATTTTACTAAAATATAATAAAAATATCTATACTTTATTAATTTTAATGGTGTTTTTTCGATAAAGTACAAATTCTAATATTTTTATCGTATTTAATTTATTGACAGGATATATTTAAATGTATGACACAATTTTGCGCCTTAAAAAGTACGTAACATGTTTTATTTAAAGAAACATTAAAATATAAAACCAAAAATACTTTTTTTATATAGTAAAACAGCTTAAATGCTGTAAATACATCAAAAGAGGAAAATTGTTTAGATCTAAATTATAATATATATTGAAGTAAAATCCAAAACAAATTTCTTATGTTTGTTACGATATTTAATGTGATTCATAAAATGATATTCATGTTAAAGTTGCTCATTTAGGGAATTAGAAAGATACTAGGGTTTGAAAATAAATATTACAAAAAGTTAAAAAGTCTAATAAAGAGCCTGAAAAACGCCTAGGTAAGGAATTCCTATGAAACCAATAAAATCGGTAAAACGTAATTAGGGGAACACACAATCACATATAAACACAGTTAGGAATGTTATCACATAAGCATACCTTCATACAAATATTGATGAAATAAATTTTTTAAATTATCAGTTAAAGAATTAGTAGTGATACAAAAAGTTATCTAATTTCACTCTAAGAGGACACCACTCTCCCTTCAAGAGAGTCTCACTATCCCTCTAAGGGAGTTACACACTCCCTCCAAAAGACTTCACACTCACTCCAATTTTAAAAAAAAAAACGCTCTCCCTTCAAGAGATATAAAGTCTTCCTCCAAAAGATTTTCAATGTCCCTCCATGAAAGTGCCAATCACCCTTTAAGATTTTGTTCACTAACCCTGGAAGAGAGCTCCATTATAACTCCAATAGAGCTCCGTTCTCCCCATTAAAGATCTCTAATCTCTCTAGAAGAATTCCACTTTACTTCTTAGAGATTTCCACCCCATTTAGACGGTTTCATTCTTCCTTCAAGAGATATCCACTATACCTCCAAGAGCGCAGCTAGCACGGTGCTACCAAACAAAAATCCGTTAAAAGTCTCACTGCCGATTATTGCCACGACCTTAACGGTTATCGTCAGTGTTGCGTTGCTGTGCTAGCGATCAGAAATAGCTTTAAGTAGCCATTAGTTTTAACCTTAAAATAATTGTATGCGGAATTCCTAGAAATACAATAACTTTGTAAATAAACTATGCATAATAGTATTTGAAGTTAACATGTGAATTTTGTGTGTCTGTCTTTGAATTTTGACATAGTACATTTGTGGATGGTTATCAAAATTTAGAACAAAAATAAATAATACATCTTCATAATGGCTACTAACATTATAAATGCGAAAGGGTTTTCTGGTTTTTATTTCTTTCAAGCAGCAACGGAGCAACGGATCGAAATGGTTATTTGCTTAGAGATAGTTTATAGGCCGGAGATTGACATAGGCTACTTTCTAGACAGGAAAAACGGACAGTTCCTGAGGGATTAGATCTGGAGCGTAATTCGATAATTACCTCTTCATGATAAAATGGCTAAACCAAGTGCATTAAAAACAGTGTGCGTTTCTCTATGTCCGCCACATGGTGATATAGTAGTAAGGTCTGAAAATATTTATACTTTTTCCTTGGAGAGACCCGCCCGCTTAGTGGAGCTCGCGGCGGCTAGTGAATTAACGGCGCTGATAACAGTTTAGTTTGAATTTCCTCAATAGATGATGTTGCCTTGTATTTGAAACGTGCTATCGTTTGGTGCGTCTTGCCTAGGGAGTTACCTGCCTTCCCACAAACTGGAGCTGAAGGTTGACGTGTCAGTTCTGCTGCTGCGTGTACAGAGCTGGGGAGAAACACATTCTTACTGGAGTAGCTTAAAGATAAAGCGTGGTTATTACACAGACCCCGATAGTTCTCGATAATTTGCCATTACAATTTACGAGGCTGCAATTACTGCTAAAGTTAGCATTTGCAGTGACAATAAGTCCCAGTGCCAACAATGAAAGTGACAGGAATTCATTTTGGCACTCCTTGCTTCTCGCAGTTGATAAAATTGACCAATAGTATAAAATATAATTTTTTAACAACGTTAAAATTATTTTTATATAAATATGCTTAAATATGTGTGTGAAACTTTGCAACTTATTTCATTTTTATAATACCATCGCTGTATTTCATTCAAAATTGTTTAGCTGTTCATCAAACAAACTGAAAATTCGTTTAAAAGTTCATAATCTGAAGGTCATAAATCGTTATTACTCAGCATATAAAAAGCATAAAATTATATATTTTTTAAATGTAACATCGTGTATTCTCAAACAAAGCAATGACATTAAAAGACGTTTTGTTTCAAAGATGAAAATATGTACTTACCAATTTCTTCTGTTCATCCACTGGTCACTTCATTCAACTTTAATTATAAAGACTTCTCCATCACAAATTTGCATTACTTTCGGAGAAACCGTATTGAATAACTTTATCAAATGTATGATTCCATGATGACTACGTACCTGTGAACACAATAACAAAATGTCTAAGAAATAAAGAAAAGGAAAATACTTTTGCACTACTTTCACTAAAATGTTAAAAAAAAAAACACAGTTATGAAACTAAATACACTTTTAATACACGTAAAAACTTCAATCAGCCACAAGTTAAATAGAAGGCACAGATCCCTCATTAGCTGAGCCAATGTAATGCCACAACAATAACTGCAAATCCCTAATAGAGGAAAATATCTTAGGCTTACTAAAAATAAACAGAATTGAATAAGTGAATAAATAGTTTATATTTTATATAAAAAATTAATTTACTTACATGAATACTAACTGCCAAACAGGGTAAATGAAAAAAAAACTCTCGTGAAAATATAATATATAGAAAGCGACAAAAAATTGCGTTGCAGTTATTATTTTAGTTCTGTTGCATCTTTCTCGATTCCGATTAACTTTATACATTTTGTATAAAGAATTTACACTTAAAGATCAGACTTCTGACTTTTTTTTAGGCAGAAGATACGTTTTGAACTACAGAAAAAGGTCTGAAAATGTTGTTCTTTAAAATTCAATCCATCGTTCTGCATTTGCGATACAATTTATATTTATTTTCGTTAAATAGTCTTGTGATTGTTTCATTGGAGATGTTGCTGTACAAAATATGTGTGCAAATTTCAATACAAGTTTGGGGCCTGTGTGAACTAGGTTAAAGAAAAAATATAAATGTATATATATATCCTAATTTCCTAATGCAACGTATTTAAGCGTAAATTTTGCATTTTTTTGAAAATACTTAAAAATGAGCAGCATCGAAATTTTTAGTTTCCGTTACGCACTGCTTTGTTCAGCAACAAGGCTTGCTTTTTTGTGTTTAGCACTGTAAGCATCCCGTGTGTTCTGCCCAGCTACATAGACTGTCACGCTCGCTTTTATGTCTATGATTATAGTAGCAGGTAACAGAAATCAAGCACAATTATGTACGCTATAAAAATGGTACGGTCGAATAAAAAACCTTTTGGTTGTGTGATTATTAAAACAGTTAGTGTTAGTGTTTCTAAAAAAATTTAAGTGACCCCCAGATCTCTGTTTATTAAAAAAAAGTTATATTTAGTTATAATGTTTTATTACAGTTTTAAATTGATACGTGAAAATACACATATAATAAGTTATAAAATATTTTCACGTTTATAATATCGTAAATATCCATAAAATTCTTCGGGGAGAACAATTTTAGCCCAAGTATCTAAAACTGTGTATCGTGAACGCAGGCAACCGAGGTGATGTCAATTTTGACGTCACTATGCTTGCCGAGTCAGTATGAGTTTGCGGTGGTGTGCCATTGTCTTCCGCGAGATGAAGATGAAAGTAAAGGGACATCACAAGCACCCAGTCCTGAACCCAGGGAGAAGGTTTGTAAAGTCCCTCCCCCGGCCAGGAATTGAACCCGGTCCCCTTGGCCACACACGCTAGCCACTAGACAAAGTTGGCGGACGTTTAACAATATACATGTAACTTATGCTTACTATTCATATGACACGTGATAAAAGCATCGCTATGCATTGTGCTCCTAGTCGAGAGGTTGAAGCATCAGACGGGCAATCTACGCACCGTGGGCTCGACAGTTCGCGTGATAATTAAATGATAAAAACACAAAATTATTTTCAAATCGATATACTATAAAAGGGTCTAAAAAAATCCGAAAAAACATATGATGATTTTTGAATGCAGTAAGAATTTATTGATTCAAAGTCTAGGTAAAATGACTAAAATTGTAGTGTAAAGTTTACACATAGATTACAAAAGTAATTATTTTTTATTACAGATGTAAAAACTATGTCATATACAACATAACGCAGCAATTGTACTAGTATTATTGTTACGAGCGTACTGGAGACGGGGCCACGAGGCATTCCAGTGGACCTGCTAGCGGTCAGCTGGGCCGTTGCCCCCCCCCCCCCCTCCCGGGTGGGACAAGGCCCCGTGTGGCAGGTTCCTTCAAGCATTAGCGACCCGGCCTCACGACCCTTTCTCCCTCTCCATTTATCCTCGGCGCCTTTTTATTATCGATACCTCAGACTTCTGGAGTGTTCTGCGGGATCCTGGGGACCGACGCGCGGAGTGACGTAACTAGAACGCCAAATGTTCTGGAAGCTTCGGGCGTAGGAGTCAACCTTGATGACGCGACACGTCGAAAGGGTGCGAGACCATTCCAGACTGAGGCATAGGGGTATGAAAACGACGGCGCCAGCCTCCGAGGCAGCGGAGAGGAGAGGGCAGTGACCCCACCAGAGCGACGGGCTTCGTGTGCGGAGACTGGCGTATCGGGGACTGTGTCGCGGCGCGAATGAGTGAGTCGTCCCAGACAGCGTGTCGGGACAGAGGCGCGTGGTACGCAGAGCCACTGTCGGGCCGAGCTCCAGTGGGGAGAGTGAACCGTGATCTGAACGAAGAAGTGATTGAATTGAGCATAGACATTTTTAAGTGTATTAATTTAATTAACATTGTAAATATAAGGTATATATAAACACGTATTTAATTAATTGGGCTATCCTTACAGAACATGTTTTCCCACTCGTAAAATCATTTCAACGGCATTTTTCTGGTGAAAAGACATAAAAAATTACACGAAACTGTAAAAATATAGAAAAACTTACAACAGTAGAGACTCTCCCGGCAAATATAGTTATGTAAAGTAAAATAATATGTTTGCAGTTAAAGATTTTTACTAGCACACAAGAGCCACAATAGTTTCAAAATTTAAAGAAAATCTTATGCAAAATTTTTTTCAAAAACCAAAGAGATAGATGAATAAAAATTAATTTCGTAACTTTAAACTTTAATTTAAATAAAGTGTAATGTAACATTCTTGTTAACAAATCTTATGAATGAAGTGTAGTAAAAGATAACAAATATTGTAACAAATATTTATTGAATATTAAAAAAATAATCCAAGACAAACATTACTCTTTGGGAGGTTCAATCTTCACAAAGGAAAATAAATCGCGCTAAAAAATACTTTAAAATCGCAATGTAGTTTCCTGACATACAAGCAAACTTCTGAAAGGTTTAAAATAATATGAGACACACAACATTGAATAATGCTTGTTTAACCAATTGATGATGTTATGATGTATGAATTTTAATCATTTAGTATTAATTTAAAAATTAGAGAATTTTTCAACGGCATGGTATTATAAATGTAATGGTTAAACAGAAATTAAAATGTTCTAACTTGCGTGTTTCTCAATTGTGATCTATAGTATAACTCATGATAGTATAAATTTAAGCGGGTTTTTGAAAGAATTTTTTTTATGACTATAAGTTGTGACATTTTAAGTAATGTGTGAATCCTGAACAGTTGTATTTTATGGAAACAAGTATAAAACCAATTAACAACATTTAAATGTCTATGCATGAAATTAAGCACATTTATTAAAAAAAATTAATCCTCAATGATTCGTTAATTAGAATAAATAAAATTAATTTATTTTATATAAGTATGTATATAAAAACTGAAACAATACTTAAAGAAGTTGAAATAGAGTTTAATATTAATATTTCTTATGCATGAGTATGGAAGATAACAGAAATGGCGTGAAATGTCTGGCTGAATTGGACGACAACTGACACACGCACACAAAATATCAATAAGTTACCGTGAATTGATATGGTTATATAAGCATAATTATTGCATTCTACAGTTATGTAAATTATTTTTTACACATAATTCATGCTACCACTTAAAAATGTTCGCTGTCACTGCTCCGTCGCCACATTCTATTCCACCAGCCAAGGAAGCGCGCTTCGCTGGGCGCAGCTAACTTAAGGCTCGCCTAAGCAAGTCGCACTCTAGGACACGCACCGCTTCCAGAAAATGTACTGCAGTCTGTTGCATTACAAGGAAAACATGAACGAAACCAGTGGAATCGTGTGTTCATTGTTGAGTCTGTTCCATTGATTTGACTGAATATAATCACTCAGTATTTTTCACCAGTTCTATAAGTGTTTATTGCAACGATGTTAGGCTCATGTTCTACAGCACCAGTATAAAAAATCAGAATACAAAAATTTGTCTTAGACAACCTAAATTTCTGTTAAAAGTCACAGGTTTCTTTCCAATATAATGTATAAATAATTACATCAGGTATATTAATATAAATCTAATAATGATAAAAGTAAATAACACTTATTACTTTTCCTACGAAGTAATGTTTTTCCTTAAACAGACAAAATTGAAAGTTTTACTATCTGTACAAAGGATTTCATTAAGTGAATGTTGATTTAAATTCCTTTGAAATACTAACTTAATATTACATTTATGTCATGCAACAAACTACAGGAGAATTACGTCGTAAAGAAAACTAGAAAAATTGGGGGGAAATTATTTTCATTACTGTAATCATTAAATAAAATCCTTTATTGATGTTATAAATTAATCATACTTATTTTTTAATATATAAAACTTACTTAAATATTAGTGGATTAAAAACTGTAATAATACTTCTGAAATGATAGTACATAATAAATAAACTCAGGCAGTAAGGATATCAGCTTTTTATAAGAAACTCGAGAGAGAAAAAATGTCATAAATATATTCTAAAAGCCTTTCTTTGCTAGGATTCGTTATGGTGTATGATTACAGTAAAAATTCGAAAGAAAAAAAATATTAAAATTTTGCCGTTCATGTAAATTTAAATGTTTTTTTAATTACATTATTTCCAACCTTATTCATAATAATAAACTCTTCATGGTAGCAACATAAACAGGAAACGTAAGACTTTTAAGCAGCAGAAATACATAAAGTATTTCATTAAAGAATTCCACAGCAGAAATTCTGACAATCTTTCTGCTTTGAAGAAAAGTATTATTCGTTCAATCGTCTCTTCTTCTGAGAAAGGGCGAAGTTCAACATCAGGAGATTGAAAGTGAACAATGGCTAAATGCTCAACCTACGGACAGTTCGGAGTAAAGGCCCGTAAGCATCTAATATCATTCGGACGAAGATTCCTCACGTTAATAACTTTTGTTACTGACGTAGTTTGGCAGGTGCTGCGAATAAATAAGTTGAAGGAATCGTTCAAATTTTAAGTACCAAAGAGATTTAAGTATTTTTTAACTTTTTTTAAACTTTTTATAAAACTGCTCCTTAACACGCAGGTACATAAGACAGGAAAAAAACATGACAGTGATATTCTGCCTGCTAACGAACAAATTAAAAAAAATAACAGAAATTTCCTAGTTAGTTATAAAAACGTAAAATATGCTTAGCAGTAAGAAGTGATTTTTATTCGGACGATATTTGATTTTATATGAGGTGCGGTAAAGAAAGTTTGAAGGAAGAATACATATCGATGAAACAATGCATTAAAATTTACATTGTTTGTAGTAAGATAGACATTTGCTGTGATGATAATTCAAGCATTTGTTCACATTAAAAAATATATAATATTTAAAAAACCTTATAGCTAATTTTTTTACGATTCATAACAGACTGGGTAATAATTTAAGCTCAACAAATTAGAGCCTTTATTCAAGTTTTACCTGAAAAAGCCGCTCCGGGAGCGAAAATTGTTGCCATTTTTAACCGAGATAAAAAGATGAGTTAATTTATCAACGAAATTCGGTTTTTCTTTTGACGAACGAAGCAGACAAATGGATAACGTATTTTTCTTACAAATTAAAATTTGATAGATATTGTATTTATGTCCACGCCGTGATGATAAATAGTATTTTTTTTAGAGTAACCGCTACCATCAATCATAACTTATGTTATAATGCAAACAACGTAGAAGAAGATAAGAAGAAAAATTAAAATATTTTAATTATAACATACACACAAATGTCATCCTTAAAACTAAGCACTATACAGATGAAAACATGATCTATATTTCTGTGTTTTAAATGATTATTTATTCAAATGATTAAATATGATAATACATTACACGCTCATCATGTTTATTTTCCATTCACTGCAAATAAATTTAAGAGTTCCGACAGGCTTCCAAGGAAATGAAGCTTACTACTGAAATAATTGCATTTTTACTTCATATTTAAGACCGTAATAAACTAAACTATGATAAAAATATATTTTTAAGATGAATATTCATCAACTTTCATTGAAAAAAATTGATTTAATTTTACCATAATTTACACAATACCTAAAAATAATAATGTTGATACAAAAACCAAAACATCAAATTGTCAAAATATTTATATAAAATATGTAATCTCATCTCATACGATTTAAATAAAAACCCAGAATTTTTTAAAACTAAAGTAGGGTTTATAATACTTTTTATAAAATATTTATTTACGTAACACGTAGGAACTCTTTTCGCGTAATAAAATTAGGGTTACAGTTTCGTAACTCGGCGTAATATTCCAAAACGCTGTTCACATTCACGGACAGACAACCTCTTGACATGTATTTCGGAGTGTTTGGTTGGTCCTTAAGATTTGCCACCTCTCGTACTCGATGTCTGAAACACCAAGCTGTGACAAATTATTAATGTTCTCACGCAAGCTATCGACGTATGTCTGAGATTCCAAATTCACATACATTTATGTGTATAATTTTCTTATGTCAGCTGGCACAAAGATAAAACAATATTTTATACTCACATGCAATAGAGCCGTGAATCTGATCGTGTCTTGAATAGGACGTTACGTGCTACTCCATGTGTGACAGATAACACATTCCAATAAGTATGGATGATAACGATTTTTTTTTAAAGATTCTATGTAACATTGTTGTATCCATGTGACATTTTAAGTAATTTTCGTTAAACGCATTCATTCGTAACTCCAAACGTAGACTACAAGTTTTTTTTTATAAAAATCTCATGTTTCAAGGTTTTTTTGAAGGTTCATTCAGAAAAAAATTAAATAAATACGTGGTTTTAAGTTAGTTAAATATGATGATTGTAAATCAAGAATAAATTTCTTTGAAAGAAATAAAATATTTCAGTTAGATATTATAATTTAATATTTTTTTTAAAAAATTGAAGGCGAATTTACTAACTTGGATGCAATATCAATAAAAACCATAATAGTAATCAAGTTTTTGCAACATTACAGGTAAATATTTGATTCCTGTTTTTAGTTACTGCATAAGGAAAGTAAAAGTAAAAGTAAAAGTCAACAGATCTAATGAATTTCTCCTGAATGTCGGATAAACGACTCTTGGTGACATGACTGTCGGCCGAACAAGAGTCGGCAAAATCACGTTAGGCTATAACTGCCTGTCTTGTCAACTGCTAGAGCTAAGAAATTTCCCAGCGAGAAAATGTTTAGTGTGTTTGGTCAAAAGATTGTTGGTCAAATCACTGTCGGTGGTACTAATAATGTAATTATTATATTATTGCGAATTGGGGTGTTTGGAAATAAAATCCAGGAACAATCGATTTAGTTTTCCTTTTTTATTTGTGCAATACATAGTTGGTCCTAGAGAAGCTTATAAGTAGCCCAATAATTGTTCTGATAACATTCTGAGCTTACAATAATTCCTGGAAACTATGTATCCCATTTTATAATTTATTTCAAATTTTAATATAGAATTTTTTTAATCATAGTGCTTATATCAATTAGGTATATTTTCATATTTGTATCTAAAATGAAATAAATAGAATGAAGTACTCAGGAATATTAAAACGCCGGATTTACCTAAATTGACGCTGTGATGTTTGATTTGCAGAGGGACATGAAACATCATAAAAACATATTATTTTACAAAATTTACCTTTAACTTTATCATGTCGTATCTGGGCCAATGTGGTTATTGTACCTATGAACAGTTGTCAGTGTTTTTGTTACAGCTAAGACATTTCCCAGCAGGGTAATTTTTTGGAGGTTTTGGTCTAATGACCGATGAAAAAATGACTGTTGGATAGTCATATTAAATTACGTTAATTTCAGGAGAAGCAACTTTAGTTTCATTGTCTTTTGGTCTAACGATTTTAGGTCTATTGACGTATCACCCCTTAGGCATCACGCCAAAGTTCAACATGTCATTTAGATGCCAGCATGAATATTTGTTTTAATTTACTTTTTGTAAATTTCCCTTTTCAAGGATTACTTAAACTAATAATTAATTTTAAATTACTTATTAAAAAATAAAAAAGTTTACTTGTAAATAAAAAGTTATATCTTACTGGTTAAAAAAAATATGTAGTGTATCATATTGTTGTATTTGTGAGTTATGAAAATATTTTAATACAATTTAAATTTAAATAACTTAATATTATGTTTGACAATGATATAAGTTCCAAGTCGAGTGGATATATTTTCCATTTTACTTTTGAAATGTCTAGTTATAGCCAGCTATCTATCTGTGCGAGTTAACACGAGGCGATTACGATAGCGAACGAGGGAACCACAGTCAGCTCTGACGAGCCGCTCCCCACACTCGCGGGGAATATTAATTGGAGCGAGTGTCGACGCCCCTGAGACAGCCTCGACTCCCGCAAGTCCTCGCAGAGCGGAGGGGATGAAGCTGTCTAACAATATCTTATCGATCAGCACAGCGACTATCTCAATTAACTCCTCCTCCTGCATTTCTCGTCCTCGCATCCTTCCTCCCCCCCCCCCCCACCCATCCACCCGCCCCTACCACAAGCACTGACCCGGCTGGAGGGAGACGATAACGAGGCTCAATAGCTGCGAGCGTCAACATTACGATACTTTTCTGCCGAGGACTTCTAGTGAAGATCCAAAAGGGTCATGGCGTGTCATTTATTGTGCTTTCAGATTATTTACATTGAACCAATGATAATCATTTTAAAAAAAACTTTATTAACCAAGAAAAAATGTGGTTTTACTTGTGCAGATGTTTGTGACGAAATTGCTTTCAGCACAACTCCACACGGAGATATTTTACGTGCTAGTAAAGAGGGTGTGTCCAAAAGTTTAAGTACAATACCCCGCCATGCGAAGTATTTTTCAGGTTTAATCCTTTCAGATCTTACCACAGAAAAAAAAAATTTCTTATTGCAGCTTCTCGTATTTTTTTTCCAACTAGATGGGTAGAAATCTGCTAGAGAGAAAACGCTATAAGTTGAGAAGATCTGACAGGAAATACTGTTGCATCATGTCTAACGTGCGAAAAACTGACTAGTTTTATAATACCGACACACACACACACACACACACACATATTGGTATAATCTAAATCAAACTTCTCGTCTAGCCGAGGGATTGCAGTGATCGTTTCGTCCGTGGTCATACAGGTAGGTCTGACAACTTACCTGTATTCTCCGTCGACTTAGTGAAGCTTGCGGCGGCCTGCGAACTAACAGCTCTAGTAGTAGTGGAACCTATTATTAATATTGTGTTAAATGAGAGCTTCGTTTACAAGTAGGAATATTTTTTCAAACTCTTTTTGTCTCCATTTTCGGTTACAGTTTAGCATTTTTAATTTATATGGAATTTTTGTAGGGGTTAAATTCATAGCAATAACTGGTAACTTTGCCGCAATTGTCAGTTAAAAGTTGGAGTGTTGAGAATGCAGATTCCAAATAAACTGGGATCTCCCATGAGAAAACACGTTTTAAATTTTAATTCGCATCCAAACAAAGACTATTTGTTTACTATACTTTTAAATCATCCAACAATTGCAATTATTTCAAAGGTGATTGTTCAGATCAAGTAATTCTTTTTAATGTAAGCAGGAGATAGTTTTGTTTGGACATAACCTAAGGCCAACATATAGCGTTCATATCAAGGGCTTCGTTTACATCTAATACAGTTTTTGGGCATAATAATTAACGGAATGTATTATCTTCCATCTTTGAATTAATTATATTTTTTATAATATTTCCTTTTTAGTTGCACTTTGTGTCCAGAATGTGGTTTTTGAATTTAAATTTATTTTGAGACATTACTTGAAAATGTTAACATTTATAGACCTTTTTTATTAATAACTTAATATAATTTTGACTTTCTCGAATGGTTGCTGCAAAATATTTTTACCCGTGTAATGCTTGTAAGGAAAGATAACACATGTGTTGGATTACTTTACAGATGAAGTTATACAAGAATCGTAACAAAGGTTTATTAAAAACAATAACAAAAATAAACGCAACCTGAATATATGTGCCGGACATTTTATAAAGGGCCAACGATCCACTTCGGAGAGAGCGTGTTTGACATGGTTAGTATTCAGCAAAGTTTCTACACTAGAAAACAGAGACAAGCCAAAATAATTCTAGACAAGACGTTCAAATTTACAGTGTACTTTCTTTGAATTTAGCGGGTACGTCCATGCCAGACGAAATCTTGGAAATCAATCCGAAATATCTGAGCTTGTGATTCATTATGGAATTTGGGATAAAGAGTATGCGAAATATTTACCGAACCCCAGTTTTGAAGGGAGATATTTTCTCTTGAAAATCAGTTTTAGAAATGGAAATTCGTACAAATTGTAGAAAACCATTTTATTTAAAACAAGAACTCTGATTATATTCTTTAAAAATATAGAGTTGTTCGCTGAGTTAAGAAAGAAACATTTATAATAGATTTCCTTTATTCAAAAATTATATGGGTTCGTACTAACATATTGTTTACAAAATTTTGCCCTTTTATTTTAAGGATATTTAATGATATTTTATTTGACGAGTACGACCTAATTATTAATTAAAATTATCATGATTGCCACTACACAGGGCGTTGATAAAAGGCATGCACAGTTTCATGGGACGCAGGCAATACTTGTCGCATGCAGAGGAAGAAACACAGTAAATATTACGGTGGGGAGCCACATACCTACTGATAGTCTAAAGGGAAAAACAGACGGCCCAGAGATTATGTCATTCTTGTAGCTCGTAAATTTGTCGGCACATGTCTCTCAAACGCATCATGTCGGCGGATTCCTCCAAAGGAAACTACAACACGCTAACTCCACTGCTTCGTGACAAACGCGTGAGACCAGAGAACACCAACTGCCGTGCAGTGGCTCAGCTACGGCGGCGAAGAACAACCAGCCTTCACCACGTGAGTAGAGCTGCTGGCGTGCCGTATTGCCTACATCCCAGGCGGTGTTTCATCGCCGCTGGAACTTTATTTAGAATGCGTTGAACCCCAAAATAGCACGCTCAAGACAGTCAAAAACAAGGGGCTACTTTAATTCACTACGCAATACTAATGAAATGAATATAATTTTATAACGGTAAATTTGGAGGATTATAAGATATTTTAAAAGGTTTGTTAATATGCTAAATAACTTCACAATATAAAGTTCATACTGTACTATCAGTTTAATTTCCAATAGACGGAATACGGTGGTGTTTCTACTTATCTGTAACTACGAAGAATACTCGGTTTATTTAGGTGCATTCTTGTTTGAAAAAGTGAGTGAATTTACTGTTATCTCTAAGCGCGCAGGCGAGGAAGTGTGAGTGCGGGCCAGAGAACGCTGCGTGTCGGAGGACGCCGGTATCAGAGCAGTACTCGCCACTGTGTGTCAGAGCAGTACTCGCCACTGTGTGTCAGAGCAGTACTCGCCACTGTGTGTCAGAGCAGTCCTCGCCACTGTCAGAGTAGTACTCGCCACTGTGTGTCAGAGCAGTCCTCGCCACTGTGTGTCAGAGTAGTACTCGCCATTGTGTGTCAGAGCAGTACTCGCCTCTGTGTGTCAGAGCAGTACTCGCCACTGTGTGTCAGAGCAGTCCTCGCCACAGTGTGTCAGAGCAGTCCTCGCCACAGTGTGTCAGAGCAGTACTCGCCACTGTGTGTCAGAGCAGTACTCGCCACTGTGTGTCAGAGCAGTCCTCGCCACTGTGTTTCTGAGCAGTACTCGCCACTGTGTGTCAGAGCAGTACTCGCCTCTGTGTGTCAGAGCAGTACTCGCCTCTGTGTGTCAGAGCAGTACTCGCCTCTGTGTGTCAGAGCAGTACTCGCCTCTGTGTGTCAGAGCAGTACTCGCCTCTGTGTGTCAGAGAAGTACTCGCCTCTGTGTGTCAGAGCAGTACTCGCCTCTGTGTGTCAGAGCAGTCCTCGCCACAGTGTGTCAGAGCAGTCCTCGCCACAGTGTGTCAGAACAGTCCTCGCCACAGTGTGTCAGAGCAGTACTCGCCACTGTGTGTCAGAGCAGTACTCGCCACTGTGTGTCAGAGCAGTACTCGCCACTGTGTGTCAGAGCAGTACTCGCCACTGTGTGTCAGAGCAGTCCTCCCGAGGTCTGGTGCCACACAGCCTTCCGCTTTCAGCTGGAATGCTCCTGGATCTACCAACCACCCTTCATTCTTTTGCTTCCCTGGTCACTACAACTGTTTATTTTTCTGGGAGTAAAATAATTTATTTGCTAAAGGGCTACAATTTTCGATTGTTACAAAAATTCCGAACGCATGAGGGTAATAGTTAGTTACGATGTGAGGAAACTGGGAGATGAGTGGAATTTTTTACTTAAGTGGTGGGGGAACCTGCAGAGAAGGAGACGGCAGGGGAGAGGTAGAAATGGATCAGCATACTTGTACACATGAATACTTGCATACCTGCACACTTGTATAATATTATATTTTAATACTTGTGTAATAGCATTTTTGCGCTTGTATACTTGCATGTATCTTTTTGATCTGCAACTTCAGCCAAAGAAAATTATGTTTTCTATAATTAATAATACTCCTATAATAAGCAAGAAGTCACACTTCTCTCACGCGTGGACTCAATGCACAGATTTATTGAAAAGCCATGTTTATAATCAAGCACCTGAAGTTTCGTGACTACCATAAAGTATTTTGTGAAAATCTAAGAAGATTTGTAAATTTTTTTTTGATTACACACATATAAGTCTTGTAAAGGAGCTGAATCCAAGAACTTGGAGATATTCAGGGGTTGCTTCTTGCAAGAAGCAGCAGTTACCTACCTATGCTTTGCCAGACGTACCATTACTGCTATTCGCGGTCAATATTTCGCAACAAGCACGCGAGTTATGATATATTTTTGGGTGGGTAAGCATCCATATATATACTTAAAGACAATTATTATTATTTTATTTGAGCAGATAAAATCTATAGGGCTATAGGTTTTTACGTAGGAAAAAAACCTTAACTGATAAACTAAATGTAGGATGAAAATGTATAAAAAAATATTCAAGCGTGTGATTGTTGGTTTGCGTACAACACGGCAAAACATATTTTTGGAGACTGTTCCATTTTTGAAGGTAATATTGCACGCGCAGAGAACAGAACAACACTGGTTCTGACTCTGCTAGTTCAAAACAGTTCGTGAGAACCGTCACTGTAACCTAATCGGTCCGTCGCCTTAAGCCCCTGAGCGCAATTTATTCTAGAATCACAATAGCGTGACAGACACGACGTGACAGGAACATATCACATTATTGTGAACATGAGCGCTTTAACTGTAAAAAAAAAATTACTACTTGTCATAATATACGTAACTCATATACGACAGCCATCAGTGCGCACAAGTTAATTTGAATAAACCTGTTTGAGAATTTTTTTATCCAAATTAATATTTTTTATCATGTTTAGAATATTTTGCAAATTTATTTTGTAAAAAAACCTCAAAGTTACACGAATAATAATTATCGTATTGCCGCCTATACACTACTTTAACTAACATTAAAAAAAATTCCTTACGATTATCACAGTAACATCGCGCCCGAGACGCGACGGAAGTAAATCAACCTTCTGATCGGGAAGCATGTCAAGTTCGCGAATTTCGTCACGATGACGTGATGGGTGTGTTCTTTGAATTGGTTTTTGCAATGCGGAAGATTTATTTGAGATTTTTATGGACATACACAATAGCTGGTTACACTCTATGTCATAATAAACTTCAAAAACAGAAGAAAAAAAACGATAAGCATGAAAACACACAGATCAACAAGCCAAAATCATTCGATGTCAAAAGTTAAAAACACAAACAGCTCAGAAAATCCGCGGAAGGAATTTGTCAGAAAAAATATTGCAGCACAGACGGACGCAGAGGGCCGACGAGACAGAAGCAACGAGGTCAGCAAATAAATACAAAAAAAAAAAAAGACGAGTCGGACGTGATTGGACGGAACGTTATTCCATTGAGTCGCGTCCATCACGGTATTGTGATCCCAACATTTCCGCGCTACTTGAAGCTCCACCTTAAAGTGCAAACAGCCACGGAGAGTAGGTAGTTTTCCTATGTCGAGAGGGTAGGGGAGCTGAAAAGGGGTAATGGGGGGGGGGGGGAAGCGTGCAGTCTAACTTGAGTGAATGTATTTAGAGCCGAGGAGAGCTCAGTGACGTGAGATAACGATACCCTGCCTCCCCCCCTTGACCAGAAGCTCGACCAGCAAGCAGGCGTCCAACAAGCCTGGAGAGGAGTCGGGCAGAGTCTTCTCAGGACCTCCCCCGCCCCCTAAACCCACCCCTACTGCTCCAGGATGAGGGGGAAGGGAAGGGTTGTTTGTCTGGGAGAGAGAGAGAGAGAGAGAAGGGAAAAGACAGGCGCGGATCTCCACATCCCAGGCATGGTCACGCACCCGCTCTCTCATCACAAACATTTATCTGTGGACTAAACCCCTACACCGCGCTGCGAATGAAGATAGCAAATTTCACGACTTTATATTCCAGTGGGAAATGAAAATGAGAGAATTTTTCCACCCTTTAGCGACTGAACGGTAACTGCGTGGGGAAAAAAAATTATTAGATAAATAGAAGATAATTACCGTTTACTTCCTTCGTAATTCTCACAATGTGAATAAGTGCACATATACATGCTCATTACACAACACAAACGTTAAGTTTGCTTATATCTTCGGTAATCTAACGTCATTAAGTGGTATACTTAGCACTTATATATATTCATAATTATGCATATGCATGTGACAAGATAATAATTTTCTAGCTTTCGAACATATATTATATGAATTCCACGCATTTTTTGACATAATATTTATGATAAAAATATTTATATTTTATAATTTATTTTACATGTTTCATTCACAGTGCGTGTGTTTCAACTTCTCTTAAAATTGACATTGATTTTCTCAGTTGTGCTTCAAGTAATTTTTTACTTATCAATATCAATGCATTTTTTTAAGTATATCGGACCTGAGATATTGAGAGGTATCCGTTTTTTTAACTCATTTAACAAATCATAAATTTTAATATTTTAATAAGGTGGCAAAAATTTATTACTCATTCGATAAATATGCTAAGTACAGCTGAGAGACACGATCATGCAAAATGATTTTCCTTCCCCTTGAGTTCTAGCGAAGCCATGCTTTTCTTGCTGTCACGAGAGAGCATCACGCATCTCATATGAGTGCTTCTTCAACACAATGAATCATGAATGTTTGATACGTAAGTAGTATGTAAATGGCGGTACTGGGACAGGGTTTCTTGAGAGGAGCTGGCTGAGGAGCCGGTCCTCCATCTACGATGCCGTCACGGCGGCCATATTGGATGGCATTGACCTTTGACCTTAACCACAAACATTGCCAAAAATTGCCAAAATATGCCTCAACATTGGTCAAAAATTAGTTATAGGCCTAAGTTGCAAAATTTCCAGTTTTTAGGAAACATTCCGCCAAAAAAAAAAAATCTCAAAAAAATTTCCCTATTTCGGAGGACAATTTCTTAAACCTGGAACATTGATTTTTTTTATGTTATAATATTTAATTTAATAAATACTTTTGATCTTAAATCACATTTTTGCATCGACTAAGGATCGAACTTAGGAGATATAGTTAAAATAAATCAATTAATTAATAGGGAATTTTTAAAAATAATTTTTGGAATTTTTTCCGAATTTTTGAATGATAATTACAAATATTTAATATGGCGAACAATATTACCGAAAAGATAGCAGATAATACGATAGTAGAATGTCTGGTGATTGATGTTAGTGTTCCCTAGTGGGTAATTAATAAACCATTATGGTAACAGCTAAATATAGCAGTTGTTAACGAGATGGCGGATCTGAGATGGATGTCATGACATGATTATATGGAAATAATATATGCTCTGGGAATAGTGTTGGGTATCAGTAAGCTACTAGCCCCCATGAACAAATGGGCCTGTCTACATTTTTAATCGATTGACCTCGCCAGGATTCGAACCGAGAACTCTAAGGTCCATGATGTGAGTTTTTGTTAAAATTTAATTAAAATTAAATATTTTTAAAGTTTAATTTTTTTGATATTCTGATAAATATTACGGATTTCCAGTATGGCAGATATGTGCCATAAATTGCGAATTAAAAAATGGCTGTTACAAAATGGCGGGATCCCAGATGGCGGAATCCAAGATAGTAGAAAATTCTAGAAAACAAAATGGTGGCTGTAACATAATTAAAGATGGGTGGAAGTTTTCGAAATAAAGATGGCGAATTTGATGTCATAATTCAAGCTTTCGGAATACAAGCTAAAGGAAAGTTCTATAAAACAAAATTATGGCTGTGACGTAATAATCCAATATGGCGGAATACAATATAGCGGAATCCATGGTGGTGGCTGTAGTCAAGGTCATCCAAGATGTAGACCAGGGTAAAGGTAAAAAAAAATGGTGGGCGGGGTCAAAGTCAAGGTCAAAGGTCACAGTCTAGAACATCCAAAGATGGCCACCCTGATGTCACAAATCCAAGATGGCGTTTGGCTCTGGCTTCACACCCTACATCCTGACCGACATATCTATACTACTTGCTTGCATAAAATATCAATTATAATGAACCAATTTTATTAAGCACGCCAAGAAGTATTGCTTCGAAAAAAAAAAACATGTTTCATTTATGCAAAAATAAACATACTAAGGTTTTGTACAAATTTATTATAATTTTTCGTGTAGTATAACAAACTATTTCTTGGCAACTGGATTACAAAAGAATATTATGTTAAACTACAAAAACAAATTCTGTGCAGGCGATTACTTGTTAATTTATTTCTCTGCGTTTTATTCTTTCTGTTGGTCGGCGTCTAATTACCTTGTGAAATAGACATTCAGCTTGAATAAAATGAATAATTTTAACCGTAGAGATATTTTTAGTGTAGGTAGACTATACCCATGGAATCGCTATGGCGAATGTAGCGGCACTGCGACGACAGCGTGATAGTTTCGTTACCATTGACAATGTTTTACGGCGTCACGGAGGTGTCATCGGTCTTAACCGTAACGCCACACGCGTCACAAATGCGAATAGTTAATGCTGGCTTTGTAAATGCACCCGCGTCGATTCATTGCGCGGATTAGGTAAGTGCCCGTTGATTATTTATGTGCGCGGTCAGGTGTCGTATTCCCCTCGTCCACCAGTCAAGTCCCCGGCCGAACGGAGCGAGTTCCGCTGTGTTTGCTTCGCCCGTATCGCGCTGGGCCCGGCTGGCGTGTGGGCAGAGACCACACAAGTCTCTCTCTCTTCAGAATAGCTCTCCTCCAATTGACGAAGAAGATTCTTAACAAATCATTCAAAAATCCCCTTGACTAATGGATTCATTCGTAAATGTACGGCTACTAATTTTTCTCAACTTTTTACATGAACTCACATGGACTCACAGTATGAACAAGATTGCAAAGTCTGCAGCAAACGCACACTCTTTCTCCCACGTAACTCGTTACAACAGAACACAGCCAGGAAGCAGGAGTACGGCAAAGTTTCAATGAAGCTCTGGGTATCTGGAACCACGAAGAAACTTTATTTAGTTGAGGTGAATTCCTCGTTGAAAAGTTGGTGAACTGTATTTCCAACCAAATATTATTTGTTTGTTTGTTATAAGAACCTCAATAAACACGTTATACGTGGTACGTTGGTTATTAAATGTTAAAGAATTCGTTGTACGAACATTAATAAGGAAGTGATCATACACATTTATCACTACATAGGATAAAACAAAGTAGCTTCCCGCTGACTGTCTGTCCCTATGTATGCTTAGATCTTTAAAACTACGCAACGGATTTTGATGCGGTTTTTTAAATAGATAGAGTGATTCCAGAGGAAGGTTTATATGTCTAATACATGCATAATATAGTAGAGAAACACTGATAATTTTAGAGGTTTCTAATGTGATGTCGTAAATAAACACATTTTTAGCGCTTTCATTGTAAACGCTGGTGAACCCTACGATATACATCAAAACAATGTACTACAGTATTGTACACCTTAAAAAGGTCTACAAAAAGGTCCGCGATGGTATATGTCTATCTCTTAGGGATAACCCATAATAACCATTTTTATCCTTTAGTTTTTACAAGAAATCATGGCTTATTTACGAAGCGATTTTAAGCAATACAGCAATATGCAATATCTGAGAGATTGGCCTAAACTAAATTGAGAGTAGGAAATTATTATTATAATATCAATATTATATAAAGACATTCTGTAGTATATTAAGTTTCAGCATTGCACCCGTGCGAAGCCGGGGCGGGTCGCTAGTAGATTATATTTCTATTTCAACCAGGTGTGCACCGTTAAATATTTGTGCAAAACCTACTCATTAAATTTAAAAATTAAAATGATACTTTCATTTTTAAAACACGTAGTTTTAAATAAAATAGTTGTTACCATATAGCGAGTAAAGCGTAACTCTTTAAAATCATTATTTAATTTTAAAAAATGGCATAAATACCACGTCTCTGAATCCCATTAATTTGATATTTCTATTAGCATACACACATATTAATACATAAACAAATACATTCACATATTCACACATTGACACAAAGAGGAAGGTGATCCTCATTCGCATTTCTTCCTTAGAAAAATAATCTTAAAACAACTTTTTAAGTGCAGTTTAAAGACATTTATTTCACTGACGATGGAAACTATTTTTATGCTCTGTACAAAGTGCTCAGTTTATTACAATCATAAGTTTTTAGATATAACACTTCACTTTTTTAAGGGAACTGTTTTTTTTTTCGTTTTATCACAAAGCGTTCTGATTTACTCAACTCGGAATTTAAATACTTCGTTCTGATGTACTCAACTGCAAATTTAAATATTTGCTATATAAATAACTCATTCTAATAGGATCATTAACATGAAGTGGTTAAATAATGAACTATTTTAGATTTGTCAAATTAATTATAAATAGTAATGTAAAACAAATGTTTAGTAAGCTAAACTCTATTGATACTGATATAGTGGTCTGTATCGCCATTTTAAGCTGATTTTAGTGGTTATTCCTAATGTTTTAATCCATACGATTTAAACCACTGTAGAGGCTATCTCTATTTCCAAAACCATAATAATTGGTTCCATAATAAATACGTGAATAAATTTCAAACATCCTAACACCCAAACATTCCCAATATGATGGAATTGTTATCACTATTTTATCATGTAATCATATGTAAATGCAATAATTTAAGCTTGATATGACTATATTGCTTCTATTTTATTCATTTCAGTTCTGTAGTGTGTGTGCACGCGATTTGCCGCTAAACTATATGACATACACACATTTGTTGAAACGATTCGTGCGCCACCTATTGTAAAATAGTTGTACTGACTCAGAAATATTCGCGGGCATGCGCATAACAACTCACCAAAAATGCATGCCAATCAGATGAATTATATAGGTACGCGTACGCGACAAACGAACGAAAATTCAAGACACGATGGACGCGCCAAACGATAGCACGTTTGATATTCAAGGCAAGGCCATTTATTGAGAAGTTAAAAATTGAACTGTTATTATCACCTTTATTTTCCTAGCCGCTGCGAGCTCCACTAAACTGACTGGTTCGTACCAAGGAGAAGAATATGAAGTTGCCAGACCTGACTGTATGATCGTGGGGCATATATAGAGAAATGAAACACGCTCACTATTGAATAAGATATATGTTTTCATAATTCATTCAAAATTTTGTTCAGTAGTAGATACGTTATACATTTAAAAAAACCAAACTTACACATTTAAATATTAGTAGGCTAGGATTTAAATAAAACTGACTCAATCGCTCTTGTCAATATCCCTAAATCTGATTATGATTCCCAAGGTGACAAAATAATTCCACATGAATATTAATAATTCCAGGTTAAGTAATAACGCCAAAATATTCAGATAAGGAACTTATGCCGCAAATCATCTGGAAGTTAATTAGTGAAGATCAAGTCCCTCGGACCCTGTCATATTCCGTCCGAGCGGCAATCTTGTCTGCGAGTGGATTTCCGCTGCTCCAACATGGATTGCCTTAATTTAACCAAAACGTTGCACGAGATGTGAACATATGTCACTTGGAACTTAATTAGAGTTTAGAACAAGTTTGCGAGCCAAGAGATTGCTTCATGACCCGAGTTCCCTTTCAATTTCGTCAGGCTAATACACGCACCTCCGTCACACGAATATTATCCCCGAAACTTGTAAACTTACACACACGAGATTCGTACAAGGGTTAAGGAAAACAAATAAAATTTGTAAATCATAAAATATGTTACTGTTCAAAGTTTTATTTGGCCTTTAAGAACAACATTTGTAATTTAATCAAAATAAAGAAAAATTAAAAATAAAAATATTTTAATAAAATTTTTAATATTTTGGGATTTAATTGAACATAAGCGTTGTCACAGACGGTTTACATACACATTTTTTATTATTTAATAATACCAATTAGGTTAAGCTTTTGCGTTGCTCAATGATTATGATGATTGCGTATGGCATAAAATACACTAACGACCGGGGAAAAATTTCATTCTACAGATTCACGTAGCCTAACGTTTTGTTTGGTAATTCTAAGACGAAGCCAACTTAGTCATGCATGATTATCAAAATCTTCATAATACAACCATTAAAAGAAAAACATCATAAGTATCTAAATAAAATCAAAATACTTCTGAACATCAACAACGGTTTACATTATTTTTTAGTTTCTCACTACGCATGGTAAAACACAAAATTCTTAAATTAAAGTTGGTTTGGAACCACTTCAGTACCAACACGGTGCTCAAAACATTTGTTGTCATGCTTGATGTTGGGATCGAATCCGCCAAACTTCCAATTTATTTTGACGTGTTAGTGATTTAGGTAAGCAATATGTCCATAATTACTCGTCAAAATAATATACTTTTTGAATGGAATAAAAAGTTTGAGAAGAAGTAAATTTTTGTAGTTCTTATAGTGTAATAATATATGTACTTAAATCTTTTATTTTAGTTTTTGTGTATGTAAAGCTATTAAATACTAGGTTTCAATTAAATTTTCCAGTAAAAATCAAATATAAAAATATATTTTTTAAATTGCGAAAGTTTTATACCTACTTATGAAGCTAACCATAATTATTACCAAAACTAGAAATTTGTCTTTAATTATATATCCTTGGATGCTTTTAAATAATTTGAACTATAGCCGAATTTGTCCCAAAAGCATAGAACCTACAATTTTTTTTTATTACAAAGAAATATTAACAAGATACTAAAAGTTTTATAACAGTGCACTGGTTACAGCTAAGTTAAGATCGCAAGACGTGTCCTCGGTGGTGCTTCGCCGTCCTCCTTGAGATTTCTCCTCTCCCCCTTCCAAACATCTTTCCAGCTCTTCCTCTCTTTCCTCTACTAGCTCCTCCTCTGTTCTCGCGCATGCGTGTGTGAGTTGTGTTTAGCTGTCTTATATCCGTCGGCCTGTTTGTATCCGTCGGTCCCGTGAAACCGGAATGCAACACTAGCGAAAAACGTGTGATTCCACTACTGGACTTGTCTAATCCCTGATGTGTCCGCAACCAGTTATACACCATCTCAGGTCGCGCTTCATCCCTTCCAGTTAGGCAGCCCTCAAGCTTCGAATTCAATTCGCTTAGAAGGTGCCAGACCATTTTACTGCCACGTGGCCCGAGCGAGACTCTGGTCGATTAATCTAGAAGCGAGGAACCGTTGGGAGGTGGGGGTATGTAAAGCCCCTCGGCGGCAGTATGTAGCGGGCAGAAGGCTTCATCGAAACCTACCAGTGAAACCAACACGCCGCTCCGCATCCCGCCTGCCTGTGACGTCATGCTGCCCGCACGCGCCACACTTCGAGGCGGAAGCCCCGGTCCGCAGTGGTAAGGCGTTGCGCTCCCAAATTGAGAGAAGCAGATTACACAGGCCGCTTTTGGAAGTCTTGGTAAATTATGCTCGCGGAGCGAGTGCTCTTGTTGGCTCGTGAGACGAGTCGACGAGTTGGAGTCGCGAATGTGTGGGCTAAGAATAAGAGGACCAAAGAGGCACACGTGGTATGACGAAGCGTGGGTGTGGGAACTGTTATTCCCATGACGACGGCCACTGCGTTGCGTCGTATGGTACTCGTGCTCTGATCCACACGCGACGGAACGAGTGGTACTCGTTGCGGTAATTGTGAGACTGTGCGGCTTTGTTTTTTTGGGGTTTGTTCACGGGTGGCAACCACGAGTGCTGCCTGTCGGGAGCGAGTGTGGAACTCGTCCTGATTATTCGTCACGTGTCTTGACACGCGGACGGCCTGGTGTCCTCGGACGTCGGAGCAGACGAGTGCTACGAGGCTGCGGGAGGAGCCGCGACCACGCCCATGATGTAAAGAAGAGGAGGTGAAACCGTCCGGCCGCCCAAACTCGTCCTCCACTGCGCACTACGTCACCTTGGACGCACCGCCCGGTCTACACCCAGCGCGCTTACGGGAATACCACGCAGAAAATTCATTTACAATCGTTTGAATAGTAAGAGTGACCACGAAGCGTAAAAATACTTTGCTATGTACATTGTACATCATGCATTTAGAACATACAGTTTAAATAAATGTATTAGCAAGCAAACACGGGGTTTATATTAATAATAAAATCAACGAAGCAATATTTTTCTGCTGTTTCATCACTTCAAAATGTTGATTGGGTCTTGTAAACACAGAATGTTAATGGGAATTGGAATGAATATACTTCGAAAATATTTATTATGAATATTAATAAAATAGATATAATAAACATTGAGGATGCAGGCGAAAAATAATATTACAAACATATTACAAAAAAAGCATCTGACACAAAGCAAAGTTTCTATAAATACGTATTTGTAATTTACATAAACATAAGCGCTATTGATTTATTTACTAATTTTAATTTTATTACGTTAAAAACAATAAACAAAAGGGTAAATAATGATAGAAAGAATATTTAATAATATATTTAAAACATATTATTAAACCAAATAGCTCAATAACTCTACAATATTCAGAAAACAAACCGCTTGCAGGCATTACAAAAAAATTTTCACGGCAAAGAAAACGAAAAGGTTGGATTTGTTTATTATCTTGTAGAGGAAAAACCTAATAGTTTTCAAATCCCCCAAGCACATTGTGCGTTAAAACATGTATTGTTGGTTGATTACTAAAAATAACTCAATTGCAAAATAACTCGCCAGTAAATATTTCACAAAACCCGTATGCCTTCTACATTACATTTTATTAAAGCCAAAATCGATTCATAATGGCTTGAAGAACTCCCGTCCCTCATAAGTATTTGAATGTAATTTAAGCGTGTATCTTGGCTGCAGGTGTTTCTTTCTCCATTTTTATAACGTAAACTTATGAAAACTCAAAAATGTTGCTTGCTATAATTTTTATTACTGAGAATTCCATGTTATAACAAAATAAGTATTGTTTTACCGCCTGTGCATTGTGCATTTGCAGGCACTCGCATAATTTGATAAGACAATTGAAGAGAGTCACGGCCTTTCCATGGAAAAAAATTACAAAATAAATATCTAATTTCATCTAATTCCCGTTAAAATTGGCGTTTCAAAATTCCTCCTGGATTCTGTAATACTAAAATGATTGAAGGGAAATGGTGAGATAAAAACATTCAAAATATATAAAAAATTGAAATATAATAAAATCATTCTAATCGTCGAAACATTAAAATCGGAAATACCATTTTTCCCACTTATATCTAGTTTTACGGAAAAGCCGCTTCCCTCCATAATTACTATTCCAAGGCCGAGCTGCAAATGTCCACATGTACAATTTTGAATACATAGCTGTGTTTTTATATATCTCATGCGCTTTATAGTTAAAGAATTTAGAAAAATGAATACCTACAAACATGCAAACTTATGTGCTACACTGTTTTTAGTTATAGCCGAGATGTGTTAGTGTTAGGATTGTAGACACAGTAGGGGCGGATCCAGGAATTACTGTGGGGGCGGGGGGGGGGGGGGGGGCCGTGAGTCTGGGCCTAGTATGATACCCGTTTATTACTGCAAAAGTCGTTATTAATCAATGTATATTTTACCCTTAGATGGGTGGGAGGGCACGTGCCCCTGTGCTCCCCCCCCCCCCTTCAGGATTCACCTATGGAGCACACACGCACGTGCGCTGAGAATGTACTGAGCTATGGTCCCTGCAAACCTTATTTTTAAGTATTTAAAACGTTAGTTTTTTTTTACGCGTTAAATGCTATTTAAGGCGTAAACACAAACTCTTACATGGAGAGACGAAACAAAATTGTACCATTATCTAAACGCTTGAATGGAAAAATTGGCAAAGACAAAATTAGATAACAAAGAATTCATTTACGTTAATTTTCATTATTGTGTGTAAGCCAACAACAACATAACACAAGCAGATTGTAATGCTGAAATCTTAAAATACCATTAGGTAACTAACATATTATTAAAATCAGTATCATCACATGCAACAAGAAAAGTAATTCACTTTCACGAACCGCATTTGAGCGGTATTTTGCATTAACATTAATAAGTTAAATACATATCGTAATGAAATAAAAATTAACTTCTTCCAAAGCCTAAACGAATTCATTTAAAACAAACATTTTAGACCTCGAATTTCAAAAGTGGTTGTATGTAAGCCTCTTTATTTTTGTATATTTTATAATTCTTATCTCACGGTTTTGCGTGTATACTTAAATATATTTAAACGTAATGATATCATATGTCCTCCCCACTCCATTAAAGAGAACATTTTGAACAATAGGAAAAATGCGCATGTTTCTTTTTTATGTATAGGGGGTTCACATTCCTACTTTCATTCAATTTGTTTACATGCATTGATGAAATATTTTTCCCCCTTTATTTATTAATACTACACAACCTAGTGTTTAGGTTAGTTCTATAACAAACAAGAATAAAAAGTTAAATTGAAATAAATTCTGTAGTTCTCGCTCATGCCCGAACACACAAACATTTTAAAAACAATTGATGTGAGTTTTTATTAATGGGTATATATACGTTGAGATTTCATTTTTAATAAATTAATTCAATAAATAACCCTTTTACCGCGAAAGATTTTATTATTATAGATAATAACTCAGTATTTTGCACGAAATATATTCCTTGACCCAATATTAACCTACAGTTAATCATATAAAAAATTAAAAATAAATACTCGTATTATAAAACAAGTGACATTTCTACTTAAAATCACGTTTGTTTAAACTTACCTCTGCTAACACAGAATGTGTCCTTCATTTTTCATACGTTCATACGTTCATACGTTGCAAAAATCTTCATTTTTGGAAAAGAAAAATATTTTATGCCAGAATATCGAGTCTTTTTGAAATGATTGTGACATCCGAACACTGCACAATTTGGCATTTCAACTACATAAAACTACGTTCGCACGAGACGCAGATGAAATGGATGGGAAGCGCCTGGAAGAAGAGCGCTGGCTACAACCAAGGTGACGTAGCAAGGGAGCGCGTGGAGGGGGAAAACCTGCGCACGGTTTCACCTCCTCTTCTTTACATCATGACCACGCCCATTCGCCTGCCTCGCGAGTCGACGAGTTGCGGCTTTTTGATGCGCGTCCGCTTGGCAGGACGTTGTGCTGTAGTAAGCCACTGCTAAAATTAATAGTAATTCTTAGGTAGTTGTATTAAAAAGCATTTCATATAAAGCCATGTTATTTCCCGTAGGAAATATATGTTTAAAGGTTGTTGGACCAGGCTAAAGTCAGATAAATTTGAAATTCTCGTGCAATATCGTTAATTCTTGCCGGAAATTTCTAGTGTGTTTATAATTGTGATAATACTGCCTGTTTAAATTTTGGCCCATATTTAATATATTTCGGCACGAGCTATTTAAATCTTCAAATCTGATGTAAATCCAGATAATAAGTACACATTTTGTTTTTCTTGCGAGCCCAAGTATCCACGGAAGTAGTATATAAATGGCGGAGCTGGGACACGGGTTCTGGGTGTGGATTGTGATTGTCGGTCCGCCATATTGGATTGTGACGTCACGGCGGCCATCTTGGATGAGTGTAACGGGACACAGCGTAACGGGACAAGTTTGACCTTGACCTTTGACCCTCAAAATTCGCCAAAATTGGGCAAAAATTGCCCAAAATTCCTCAAAATTCGTCAAAATTTACATTTCTGTGGAAAAAAATTCCGCCAAAAAATCTCAAAAAATTCCACAAATTAAAAATTTCTCTTTTCGAGGGAAAAATTCCCGTTTCGAGGGAAAATTTCTCGTTTTTAGTCCTTAAAAATCCCGGCGGCTAGAAATGTCCATATGTAGGCTTAAGCATCCATGTCGACAGCCTCCGATAAGCCTCACGTCATCATGGAATATGTCATCTTGGATAATGACGTCACCGTTGCAATTTTCGTTACGGTCGCCATCTTTAACTTTTTTATTTATTATCCGATTTTAATGAATTTTTTTTAAATTAATAAAAAAATTAACTTAATAAAATTTTAATAAAAAAATATTTAAAAAACATACATTAACGACACGGAGCTCGGAGTCCTCAGTTCGAACCCGACGAGCGCAAAAAAAAATAAAAATGGCGAACGATCCTTCCCTCACAGTGGTGTGCCATTGCAGCATTCAGCTGAGCGTACACTCGTTTTTGCTTAACTATTTGTGTGTTGTTTTTTTTTGTTTTGGCAAACTGAACGCTGGTTTATTTTTTTTTAAGAATTTCTGTTATGGGGGTAATTTATTTGTAATTTTGTCTTTAAGTGAAGGTATGTTTTGTTCTAACTATTTGTATTGTATTTTATTATCACATAATTATTATCCAATTTAAGTGCATCAAGAATCAAAGAAAAGAACTCTGAACAAATTTAATTATTTTAAAGTTTAATTAATTATATTTTCGTCAAGGCAGTGTGCTATTCAGTTTTCGGAACTATTCTTTAAATTGTGCATTTGTAACTATGTTTGGCTAACTGTGTTATGCCATCTATGGTCACTTCCTTCTTCTTGGTGACCATCATGTGAAAAACTGTATTAATTTCTGCTCTTTATTTATCCACCGCATCCATGCGGTAGTTTCAAGTTTGGGTAGCCGCCTATTGGGTGAGTTTTCGCAGATTTCTCTAGAAATCATGCTGGACATTTATTTTTAAATATTTCACCATGTAATTAGTCTTTTGAAATGTTTTTATAGCGGCCCACGAGTCATGGATCTGGAGTGCTTCCCTATGCCGGCCATGCTATGAACTACTTGTAACCCTTTGTTTGGAGTAGAGGATGTTCTCCTCTCTTTTCTGACGGCTACGGGATTCACTCACTCATGAATTCAGGAAAGTGATTCTTCGTTTTCATACTTCGCATGAAGCATGTGTTCGGCAGTAAATGTGGACAACCTACCTAAATTCATTTTATAAATTTTTCATCGTTTGTTTTTATTTTGTTTTGCTAACATAAATTTATGAATTAAAGTAACGTTAATAATTTATTTATTGTCTTGGGGCCCCATAGTTTTTTTAATTTAAGTAACAAATGTAACAAGTAACAAATGTAACAAGTAACAAATGATATTCTATTTATTGTTTATGAAGATTTATAAATAACTAAGTAATACTGTAATACTCATTAAGTTTTTTTAATATATCAAATATAACTGATGGTCTGAAAATGAGTTAGTTTCTATTTTTAAATATTACCCCCAAGTTAATCTAAAAGAATATATATTCTCATGCCTCTATAGTAATTTATACTAATCCTTTGGTTAATACATAATAACATAGTACAGTAAAGGTAAACGATCCGACATATCTGAAACTTTCATGTGTTATAGTGTCCTTGGGTAACTTCCAATGCCACACATTGAGGTTATGTAGGATGCTATAGCAGATGAATACCTTTCAGTCAACACAATATGTCACAGTGGACGCAGGCAGACTGACTCCCACCACTTTTTTTTTCAAAGCATATATATCGTCACCTAGTATGACGTCATGTCCGCCATCTTGTCTTCGATGCTGGAAGCCATCATCAATGTATCGTCGGCGAGAGTGCGCTGACGCCATGTTAGTTTAATTCTTACCCGCTAGAGTGCAGTAATAATTTATTATTATTTCGGTGACACCCGTCATCTTGAAATTAGGACGCCATCTTGAAAATCCGTAAATATTTAGCTAGAAATTCGGGAAAAGTTCCGAAATTCATTAAATAAATCACTCATTAACTTACATAGCGATTCGATCCGCTCCAGTCCTTGGTTATATCCTCGATCGATGCAATAATGTTTAATTTTATGTAAAAAATAATAATTGCAATAAACCATGTTCAAAATTCATTAAATAAATTTTTAATCTATATACTGATTGATTAGATCGAATAAGGTCCTTGGTTCGATCCCTGGCCGATACAAAACAACTTTAATTTAAAAAAAATACCACAAAAGCGACAGGTTTGAGAAAATAAAAACACCACAAGTACTTTTAAAAAAATTTATTACATAAATTCAATACACTCCTACAAGTACAAAAAAAACACTGACAAATTACCAAAGCCTTTTGGATTCCTCGTTTCAAACAGTTTTCTTATTGTACGGACTAAGCCTTTTACATGACTTTAAATGTCTATTCGATCCGTTCATTACCTCAGCCAGAGACGGACTGAAGTCCATATCACCAGGGTCTCACTTATATAGACTCATCAGTCGGTACAACACATGAGTCAAAACAAGAACCATGTTCATTATACTCACACTTAACTTTCTCGGAGCATTTTTTATAATGAAGATGTAAGCTATCAAAACGTGAAATTAGTTTTTTTGCACTTATTGCACTGAAATTGTATTCTTTTAACATTATTAGAACAACTGCTTCTTTCATGTCTGCGAGCATTTGAGGTGATAGTAAATGATGTGTCACAGTATTTGCACTGACGCAATGTACGCTCTTCATTAGTTGAAGAATCCATTGCTGACGATGAAACTTCGGATGATGGTGGTATCACGTCTGTTGAAATCTCCTCCAATGTTGACATCGTCGTTGCACACGGGATCTGCTCCTTCTCCGTCGTAGCTGTCGTCAAGGTTCCCGTAGTCGATGATACAACCTCCGAGTTCAACGTTAAAGACGGTAAAGATGCCATCGAGGTCTCAAGAACAGCTAATTGACACGACTTATGCACCAGAAGAAACAAACTAGGTGATCCTTACACCACCGTCGTCAGAAACAAACTGAGCCTCCTGCTGTCTAGGACTCGCTTATATACATGCACCGTATGGAATAATACGCTAGTCAAATCAAGAACCATGTACAATAATACTAGAGTCAAATCTACAAATTAAAAAAGAGAATCATTTGATCGAAAAAAAATTCGATCTCTCCAATATACGCCAGGCTCCAAGAGCTACAATTCTCATCATCAGATCCATCTACATTTTGCTCCTATGCTTCAATTGACCATTAGCTGCAAGTGCTCCAACAGCTCCATCAGCTCCAACACGTAATGTACGTAATTTGCGCGCAATACATGCAATTTACACGCAATAAATGTAATGATTACACAGTACACACAGGAAACGGAACGTACACACAGTACACACAGGAAACGGAAAGTACACACAGTACACACAGGAAAAGGAACGTACACACAGTACACACACACAGGAAACGGAACGTAAACACAGTACACACAGGAAACGGAATGTACACACAGTACACACAGGAAACGGAACGGACACACAGTACACACAGGAAACTGATCGTACACACAGTACACACAGGAAACGTAACGTACACACAGTACACACAGGAAACGTAACGGACACACAGTACACACAGGAAACGGAACGTACACACAGTACACACAGGAAACGGAACGTACACACAGTACACACAGGAAACTGAACGTACACACAGTACACACACAGGAAACTGAACGTACACACAGTACACACAGGAAACGGAACGTACATACAGTACACACAGGAAACTAAACGTACACACAGTACACACAGGAAACTAAACGTACACACAGTACACACAGGAAACGGAACGTACACACAGTACACACAGGAAACTGAACGTACACACAGTACACACAGGAAACGGAACGTACACACAGTACACACAGGAAACGTAATGATCACACACATACAGTAGCGGAAACACACACAGGCTTAGTTGGAAATCAGAATACAAGAAATAAAAACATTAAATTTTTACTTTCAATATTTTATTACTTCTCAACATTACACAAATACAAGTAAAAGAAGCCATTATTGTATGTAGCCATCTTTCCTCAGGTCTTTGAGTATGAAGGATATTTCTTTGATGCACGGATAGTTTCCTGCACAAAGCGAGCCATGTAGAAGTCTTAGCCGGTCAACCAATATGTTTGGATCTTTCCATGATGTGTAATCAATCTCTTCTACCACCATCTTACTTGCTTGTTTATTATAAATACTTTTAATATCACAATCGCCCCAGTGATCATAATAAGCGTTACCAGATTTATTTATTATAACACGACGTTTCCATCGATTCGGTCTCAGGACATCGACACATTCTTCGATCTTGTCAGCTCTAGGTGCTTCATCACAGTCTATGTCTTTGTCAACAGCCTCAGAGTCACTGTAACAATCACTGTAGAAGACATCCTCTTCACCCAGATTACCGTATGAATTCGCTATCGATGATGTCGAAGTGTCTTCATCGTCTTCATGCTTCCTTTTTAGGAGTCCATCATTTTTACAAAGAATGGAGGATCTACTGAATATAGGCTTGAATGTATTCTCACTTTTCACGGTGTTGATACTTCCATTAGTTTCAGTCTTCCCGAAGCCATTAGCATCCTTCAATTTATGTTCTTCCTCACGATCGGGTGAGCTAATACCATCACGCTCAGGACAAGGAAAATTATTGTCATAATGCAGATCACTCTTCTTTAGTCTAGTGGATCCATCGGTGTCCTCTATGCCGTAAGTAGTCTTGACTTTACATGTTCTACCATGTCTTTTTAAGCTGTCAATTCGTGTTAACAACCTGCTACAACGATTACAGCTTAACATGTTGCGTAGTGGGTTTCTAGCACAATCATTCTTCTCATGACGTCTAGCATTCCTTCTCATGACAAAATCCTTGCCACAGTATCTACAGCGGCTTCCTTCCGATTCAGCTATAGATAACAAACCACGATCCATGGTAGCTTCTGTGACTAATGTTAGATACAAACTGTCAGTTTTCTCCAATTGGAACCATTTCTTAAATAGAGTTTTTGAAATATTTCATCAGCGAGAGTTAAGTTATCTAATGCAAAGCAAATTGATGCAATAGTTCCGGCTGTCGTCAACAGATGGCGCCACATGTTGCTTGCAGGTAAATAATATATATTTCATTAATGTGGGATGCGGAACGCTCACTATCGATCGCAAAGGGAGGTTGGCTTCGATAGTATCCAAGGAGAAAAAAGTTCGTCCTTCCTGCTAGTGCTTCTCAGATTTCTCACGGTCCGCCATCTTGGATTACGACGTCACGGCGGCCATCTTGGATGGATGTGACCTTGACCTTTGACCGAAACCGCAGGAATGATCGCAAGCACACGGATTAACCATCAAAATATTGATAAGAATAATCAGGAGCACACGGAGAAAACCATCATAATAATGGCAAGAAAGTAATCAGGAGCACACGGAGAAAACCGCCACAAGTTTTCTTTGATATCATTAAAATACAAAAAAAATTAATAAAAAATTAAAAATAAAAACGGAAAAAAAAAAATTCAAACATTCTGCTAGCTTGTGAACTTCTCATTGTTGAGCAAAGATAAGAGTTCTAGTACAAGCTAGTATGTTTCAATATTTTTTTCGTTTTTATTTTTAATTTTTTATTAATTTTTTTTGTATTTTAATGATATCAAAGAAAACTTGTGGCGGTTTTCTCCGTGTGCTCCTGATTACTTTCTTGCCATTATTATGATGGTTTTCTCCGTGTGCTCCTGATTATTCTTATCAATATTTTGATGGTTAATCCGTGTGCTTGCGATCATTCCTGCGGTTTCGGTCAAAGGTCAAGGTCACATCCATCCAAGATGGCCGCCGTGACGTCGTAATCCAAGATGGCGGACCGTGAGAAATCTGAGAAGCACTAGCAGGAAGGACGAACTTTTTTCTCCTTGGATACTATCGAAGCCAACCTCCCTTTGCGATCGATAGTGAGCGTTCCGCATCCCACATTAATGAAATATATATTATTTACCTGCAAGCAACATGTGGCGCCATCTGTTGACGACAGCCGGAACTACTTGCATCAATTTGCTTTGCATTAGATAACTTAACTCTCGCTGATGAAATATTTCAAAAACTCTATTTAAGAAATGGTTCCAATTGGAGAAAACTGACAGTTTGTATCTAACATTAGTCACAGAAGCTACCATGGATCGTGGTTTGTTATCTATAGCTGAATCGGAAGGAAGCCGCTGTAGATACTGTGGCAAGGATTTTGTCATGAGAAGGAATGCTAGACGTCATGAGAAGAATGATTGTGCTAGAAACCCACTACGCAACATGTTAAGCTGTAATCGTTGTAGCAGGTTGTTAACACGAATTGACAGCTTAAAAAGACATGGTAGAACATGTAAAGTCAAGACTACTTACGGCATAGAGGACACCGATGGATCCACTAGACTAAAGAAGAGTGATCTGCATTATGACAATAATTTTCCTTGTCCTGAGCGTGATGGTATTAGCTCACCCGATCGTGAGGAAGAACATAAATTGAAGGATGCTAATGGCTTCGGGAAGACTGAAACTAATGGAAGTATCAACACCGTGAAAAGTGAGAATACATTCAAGCCTATATTCAGTAGATCCTCCATTCTTTGTAAAAATGATGGACTCCTAAAAAGGAAGCATGAAGACGATGAAGACACTTCGACATCATCGATAGCGAATTCATACGGTAATCTGGGTGAAGAGGATGTCTTCTACAGTGATTGTTACAGTGACTCTGAGGCTGTTGACAAAGACATAGACTGTGATGAAGCACCTAGAGCTGACAAGATCGAAGAATGTGTCGATGTCCTGAGACCGAATCGATGGAAACGTCGTGTTATAATAAATAAATCTGGTAACGCTTATTATGATCACTGGGGCGATTGTGATATTAAAAGTATTTATAATAAACAAGCAAGTAAGATGGTGGTAGAAGAGATTGATTACACATCATGGAAAGATCCAAACATATTGGTTGACCGGCTAAGACTTCTACATGGCTCGCTTTGTGCAGGAAACTATCCGTGCATCAAAGAAATATCCTTCATACTCAAAGACCTGAGGAAAGATGGCTACATACAATAATGGCTTCTTTTACTTGTATTTGTGTAATGTTGAGAAGTAATAAAATATTGAAAGTAAAAATTTAATGTTTTTATTTCTTGTATTCTGATTTCCAACTAAGCCTGTGTGTGTTTCCGCTACTGTATGTGTGTGATCATTACGTTTCCTGTGTGTACTGTGTGTACGTTCCGTTTCCTGTGTGTACTGTGTGTACGTTCAGTTTCCTGTGTGTACTGTGTGTACGTTCCGTTTCCTGTGTGTACTGTGTGTACGTTTAGTTTCCTGTGTGTACTGTGTGTACGTTTAGTTTCCTGTGTGTACTGTATGTACGTTCCGTTTCCTGTGTGTACTGTGTGTACGTTCAGTTTCCTGTGTGTGTACTGTGTGTACGTTCAGTTTCCTGTGTGTACTGTGTGTACGTTCCGTTTCCTGTGTGTACTGTGTGTACGTTCCGTTTCCTGTGTGTACTGTGTGTCCGTTCCGTTTCCTGTGTGTACTGTGTGTACGTTACGTTTCCTGTGTGTACTGTGTGTACGATCAGTTTCCTGTGTGTACTGTGTGTCCGTTCCGTTTCCTGTGTGTACTGTGTGTACATTCCGTTTCCTGTGTGTACTGTGTTTACGTTCCGTTTCCTGTGTGTGTGTACTGTGTGTACGTTCCTTTTCCTGTGTGTACTGTGTGTACTTTCCGTTTCCTGTGTGTACTGTGTGTACGTTCCGTTTCCTGTGTGTACTGTGTAATCATTACATTTATTGCGTGTAAATTGCATGTATTGCGCGCAAATTACGTACATTACGTGTTGGAGCTGATGGAGCTGTTGGAGCACTTGCAGCTAATGGTCAATTGAAGCATAGGAGCAAAATGTAGATGGATCTGATGATGAGAATTGTAGCTCTTGGAGCCTGGCGTATATTGGAGAGATCGAATTTTTTTTCTATCAAATGATTCTCTTTTTTAATTTGTAGATTTGACTCTAGTATTATTGTACATGGTTCTTGATTTGACTAGCGTATTATTCCATACGGTGCATGTATATAAGCGAGTCCTAGACAGCAGGAGGCTCAGTTTGTTTCTGACGACGGTGGTGTAAGGATCACCTAGTTTGTTTCTTCTGGTGCATAAGTCGTGTCAATTAGCTGTTCTTGAGACCTCGATGGCATCTTTACCGTCTTTAACGTTGAACTCGGAGGTTGTATCATCGACTACGGGAACCTTGACGACAGCTACGACGGAGAAGGAGCAGATCCCGTGTGCAACGACGATGTCAACATTGGAGGAGATTTCAACAGACGTGATACCACCATCATCCGAAGTTTCATCGTCAGCAATGGATTCTTCAACTAATGAAGAGCGTACATTGCGTCAGTGCAAATACTGTGACACATCATTTACTATCACCTCAAATGCTCGCAGACATGAAAGAAGCAGTTGTTCTAATAATGTTAAAAGAATACAATTTCAGTGCAATAAGTGCAAAAAAACTAATTTCACGTCTTGATAGCTTACATCTTCATTATAAAAAATGCTCCGAGAAAGTTAAGTGTGAGTATAATGAACATGGTTCTTGTTTTGACTCATGTGTTGTACCGACTGATGAGTCTATATAAGTGAGACCCTGGTGATATGGACTTCAGTCCGTCTCTGGCTGAGGTAATGAACGGATCGAATAGACATTTAAAGTCATGTAAAAGGCTTAGTCCGTACAATAAGAAGACTGTTTGAAACGAGGAATCCAAAAGGCTTTGGTATTTTGTCAGTGTTTTTTTTTGTACTTGTAGGAGTGTATTGAATTTATGTAATAAATTTTTTTAAAAGTACTTGTGGTGTTTTTATTTTCTCAAACCTGTCGCTTTTGTGGTATTTTTTTTAAATTAAAGTTGTTTTGTATCGGCCAGGGATCGAACCAAGGACCTTATTCGATCTAATCAATCAGTATATAGATTAAAAATTTATTTAATGAATTTTGAACATGGTTTATTGCAATTATTATTTTTTACATAAAATTAAACATTATTGCATCGATCGAGGATATAACCAAGGACTGGAGCGGATCGAATCGCTATGTAAGTTAATGAGTGATTTATTTAATGAATTTCGGAACTTTTCCCGAATTTCTAGCTAAATATTTACGGATTTTCAAGATGGCGTCCTAATTTCAAGATGACGGGTGTCACCGCAATAATAATAAATTATACTGCACTCTAGCGGGTAAGAATTAAACTAACATGGCGTCAGCGCACTCTCGCCGACGATACATTGATGATGGCTTCCAGCATCGAAGACAAGATGGCGGACATGACGTCATACTAGGTAACGATATATATGCTTTGAAAAAAAAAGTGGTGGGAGTCAGTCTGCCTGCGTCCACTGTGAGGGAAGGATCGTTCGCCATTTTTATTTTTTTGCGCTCGTCGGGTTCGAACTGAGGACTCCGAGCTCCGTGTTGTTAATGTATGTTTTTTAAATATTTTTTATTAAAATTTTATTAAGTTAATTTTTTTATTAATTTAAAAAAAAATTCATTAAAATCGGATAATAAATAAAAAAGTTAAAGATGGCGACCGTAAAGAAAATTGCAACGGTGACGTCATTATCCAAGATGACATATTCCATGATGACGTGAGGCTTATCGGAGGCTGTCGACATGGATGCTTAAGCCTACATATGGACATTTCTAGCCGCCGGGATTTTTAAGGACTAAAAACGAGAAATTTTCCCTCGAAACGGGAATTTTTCCCTCGAAAAGAGAAATTTTTAATTTGTGGAATTTTTTGAGATTTTTTGGCGGAATTTTTTTCCACAGAAATGTAAATTTTGACGAATTTTGAGGAATTTTGGGCAATTTCTGCCCAATTTTGGCGAATTTTGAGGGTCAAATGTCAAGGTCAAACTTGTCCCGTTACGCTGTGTCCCGTTACACTCATCCAAGATGGCCGCCGTGACGTCACAATCCAATATGGCGGACCGACAATCACAATCCACACCCAGAACCCGTGTCCCAGCTCCGCCATTTACATACTACTTACGGAGGCATTTAGGTTTCGAGTTTTTAAATGATGAAGTCTTTTTGTGCTGCATTACTGTTTTGATGTTGTGTTACCATGCCATCTCTTTGCAAATGATTGTGAAATGTGGAGAATCTAAACATCTGTCATTGGTTGTTCACAGTAAGTAGCGGACGCCATTTTGAAAAATTGTGGGTTGTCACCCCAAATCCATGAAGTTAGCTTGATTATTGTATGACCCTATTTGTGTTTTGGTTATAATCTATATAAATAAAATGAAATGCTGTTCGTTTGTAAGCGCATAAATTGTGAACGGCTAGACCGATTTGGTTAATTGTTTTTTTTAATGTTCGTTATGATTTAAATAGGGGTTTAATGCAAAAAGAATTTGGAAAAATTATCCGAAAAATTGTAAAATGAATATAAAACTAAAATATCTTTATTCTATGAGATAAACCCACATATAGGGTACATACAATACGTATTGGTGTGTCAAATATAAATTTATTATAAAAACTATTCTTTATTACGTTACGTTATTATTTGTTATTTGTAGTCATAAAAAGAAATAATGAAAACTTATAATACATTCAAATGCTGGCTTTACTTTTGGGAGTATCGTTAAAATTGAAATATAGAGACAGCGCCGCATTCCTTAATAAGTAAAGGGACAACAATATGTAAGCCTACATTTATTCCACGCCATGTCCGAGTCGGTCTAGGGGGAATGAAACAGCTTCAGCGTCTAGTTTAATTACTTTTCTGTGCTCTGTTTTTTTGCTTCGTGCAATTAATTTAATTGTGATTTGTGCAAAAACTTTATAAGTATCATTCTTTTTTTAATCGCAACAGTTACAATCTCAATTATAGAGAATTTTCCGTCCTACATGGCCAAAACCTTATTTTCTGATATTTTTTATCTGTTACCTCAGCCACAGAGAATTATGATTCCTCTGCGATCGAGGTCAGACAATAATTTATTTTTCTCGCGATCTTCAGTTTTTTTATTTCAGTTGAAATGTTATTCTGTTGTTAGTTCATCGGAATATTTTCTTGAAAATAATTAATTTTTGTCATTTTATCTTAATAACTTACTTACAGATTTAATTATGAAATAAGGTGAGTTTTGAGGGGATAAACGTTTATAAATTATCATTAAAGTTAATTAATTGTCCATTTTTAGTTGAAATGTATTTCTTCGCAATGTGTCGCAATTGAAACATTTGAATTAAATGGACCCATTATTTTTGCATGGCAATGCCGCCAATAAGACGGAGCAATTTAGGGCGCAGAGCTCGTAATGCCACAAACAAAACGAATTTTCGATCTAATCTAACTGCAGAGCAACGCGAAGAACGTAATGATATCGAACGGAATCGATTATCCCAAACTCGTTCATCACGTACTCAAGAAGAAAGAGAAAATGCAAACGAAGCTGATATGTATCGAATAAGACATCATCGGTCAGTATAAACCTGATTACAGTGCAGACCAATCCGTTGCTATTGGATCTGTGAGCGTTGTGTGCCCACATCGTAAGGCATTGAAATACAGAAATGAACCTCCTGGATTGTGTTGCGCAAGTGGCAAAGTCAAACTGGCGCCATTGGGCCCGCCACCAGAACAGGATCAGATTCCACACAATTCGTGACACAAATACAGAAATGCAATAGTTGTTTCCAAATGACTTCATTTGTGCAACAAGTGTGGTTCGAGATATTTTAATACCCACTTTCAAGGTAATTATAAAGCTATTATTATTACTGTTAACATTATTTTTTGTTTATTCAACTTTACAGATTCAAGATCAAATAAATCATCGAGCAGGTTCGCTATTGCCACTGCAGGAAGCAGACTATATGCTTTTACAGATTTATTTTATTGAAAATTCGTCACAAGAAGTAGATCAGTGTTGTGCACACAACTGTTCGGTGAAAAGACTAATTGTGGAAAAATTACAAAAATGTTTTCATCAAAACAATGAATTGGTTGCATTGTTCAAAACCACTCTGGACCACATGCCATCTGATAATCACAAAATTGTAATCAGAGCCGATAAGACACCTGCGAGAGAACACGCAAGATCGATTGATTTGTGGATCAAATACAAAGATGACATGTCTAATGTTATTTTGCATAAAATGCGTACCTACTTTAACTTCAAATCCATATTTGCAAATAAGCGAGGAAATTCACAACGAGGCATAATTATTAATTGAGGACATGGGTTTGATGATATCAAACAATGTATTACCTCAAATTGGCACGACATCATCCAATCGTCCGATGCACGATACATTAAATCAAGAGTTGAAACGCAGAAAACAATAACGTTACGAGCGCGAGAGACCAGACCGCTATGCCAGGTTCGGAGCTGGCTGGCGGCCCCGCACGGCCACTGACGTCACGCGCCATCCATTGATATAAGGAAAGCCACGCGTCACTAGCCGGATTACAAGGGTTGGCGCTAACCCCCCCCCCCCCCCCACGACCAACGCATCATCCTGCATAGGCGCTGAGCGGTCTTGGGAATTTCGTAGGCTGCCGCGTGAAGTGGCGTGAGCAAGCCACGTTATTCTCGATGTTTCAGGCATCAAGTCAGCCCGGGATGACGCGACTCTTCACAGCTGCTCTCGTCGGTTCGAGAAGGGCGCCACAGTATTCAAGCAGCGACGCTGGCCTCTCCGGGGGCGGTGAGTGCCGGCGAGTGCCGTGTTCCGAGCGGATTCCGAGCGAAGGAAAGTGCGACATCGGCGAAGAAGGTGAGAGACCACCTCCCCCCCCCCCCCTGAGAGTGGTGCGACGCGGATTTCGACTGGATAGTGAGAGTACGGTGACCGAGTGGCGCGAGACTGTGTGTGTGGACAGGCGCGTGGTAAGGGGAGTGAATTGCGCAACTCGACAGACACTGAGTGACCTGAGAATAAACATTTTTATGTGCTAGTAATTTGTGATCGGACATTTTTAAGAAAAATTATTTATTATTAATGTTAATATTAGTAATTAATAAAACTGTAATAAAGCTTAATTGGGCTATCCCTTACGAACCCAGTTGTCGCCACATTATAAATCGTAACAACATGATTGCGATGCACAGAGAGAATCAGTTCGAACGAAGGTTCCGCTGTTGGATCGGAAACAAAAATATGCGTACGACACTCTCATGAATTTTCAAATGATGGAACTGGAGGGATTTTCTACTTCGACGCTCCCGGTGGAACTGGAAAAAACATTTTTGATCACATTGATTTTGGCAACGATTTGCTCCCAGAATGAAATTGCACTTTTACTTGCTTCATCAGGAATCGCAGCTACGTTATTGGAAGACGGTCGAACAGCTCATTCAGCATTCAAGTTGCCGTTGAATATGCAAATCACTGAAACTCCAACGTGCAACCTTTCGAAGAACTGTGCGATGCCCAAAGTTTTGCTGCAATGCAAATTGATTGTTTGGGATGAATGGACGATGGCGCATAAAAATTCTTTGGAGGCATTAGACCGAATAAAGTAAGATCTACGAAAAAAATGAAAACTGATTTGGTGATGCGATGATTCTTTAAGCAGATGATTTTCGCCAAACATTGCTACTAATATCACGGTCAACGCCAGCCGATGAATTAAATGCATTTGTTAAGTCTTCCGTTTTGTGTAAACATGTCAAACACTCAAATGAAGTATGAAAATGCGTGTTGAGCTGCATAACGACCAACCTGGAGAAGTATTATAAAAATCAATTGCTGGACATTGGCAATGGCAAAACCCCCATTGACATTTCGACTGGCTGCATTATATTCCCCGTCAATTTTTGCTAATTCACCAAATTCAAAACCAATCTCCTCCGAAAGGTATTCCCAAACATTGCTCAAAATTACAAAAATCATGATTGGTTGAGTGGACTATGCTAGATTGGCTGCAAAAAAAACATTGATGTAGAGGAATTGAATTTTAATATTCAAAGTGAAGTTTCTGGAGAATTGATGACGTACAAATCGGTTGATTCCGTTACTAGCCAATATGATGTCGTCAACTATCCAAAAGAAATTTTAAACTCATTGGAATTTCCCGGATTGTCGCGTCACAATCTCTAATTGAAAGTCGGATCGGTTATCATAATGTTGAAAAATATCAACCAACCACGTCTTTGTAATGACACCCGGCTTGCGATGAAGAAACTGATGAACAACGTCATCAAAACAACAATTCTTAAAGGTAAGTAGAAAGGAGAGGTCGTTTTTGATACCACGAATTCCAATGATTCCAACCAACATGCCATCCTACTTTAAATGCATTTTCTGGTGCGGCTTGCATTCACAATGACTATAAACAAATCACAAGAATGTTTGCGGTTTTAACTTTCAAAAATCCATGCTTCTCGCATGGTCAATTGTATGTCGCCTGTTCTCGTGTCGGAAAACCACCAGCTTAGTTTGTTTACGCGCCTGACAACAAAACAAAAAATGTCGTATCATAAAGCATTATAGTGAACGAAATGACGATGTCACAACAAACCAGTCGAATAAGATTATTTTTTTTAAATTGCTTACTTGCAATTCTTACATTATTCATTTGTGACTTATATTTTGAAACAACACCGCATGTTTCTCAGACGAACACATTCCAGGCACATCACACATTTCAGCATTTAAACGGTGCACTGCCGATAGAATTCATTTTACATGTACAATTTACAAATTGGCGTACTTATGAATGTAATAAAATATCCATGACCAAAATCACTAATAAATAAAATAATCATTCAGAATAACTTTTTCTTCTCTTTTTGCTTTGTTTACACACAAACGACAGCTCTTCATAAATTCACAAAAATATCACTAATACTTGTATTGCAAATTGGACAAGACCATGCCTGTCGGGCCAGCTAGTGTGTAATAAATATGTTTTTGCACAGCATTCCCCTTGTTTGCAATTAAGTTGTTGAGCCCAATAGTGTGCGAGTAGTGTAGTACTGCTGGTGCTAATGCTGAGGTAAGACATGACAGTTTCGTGACTAGTTACTTTGATTGGAGTGAGGTGTTCGTGCCTCTAGCGTAAACATGATCACTAATTAACTTACGTTTTCCAAATTCTAGTTTCGGCTCTCAAACTTAAAAACTCTGTTTACGAAAAATCATTTAAGAATTCGCTGAGAGCAAAAAAGTACTTTTGATTTTGGATTAAGTTTTTAAACTGTGTTTTTATAAGAGTGAAAATGGCTAAAAGGCGTGTGTTTTTAGTAATTATTAGGCGTAAAACAACCGGTACTGATTATTGAAAGCACTTAAGGGACTTGCAATTTTATCCTCATTTCTCCGCCATATAATGTTGCGGTCACCACTCTAATTTCACAGTTACCCTATGCACGAGAAGACTTCGTGCTAGTTCATAGCCTTGCGCTTAGAGGCGATACCACGCTATAAATACCAGCGAGCGTCGCGCTTATCATCGCGCCTCACTAACTCCCGATTCACGTCTTGCTCCACGGGGATTGGCCAGCAGTCCTTTCACACGCCCTGCAGTTGCTTGTAAATTGTTTTGGGTGCACGCTTTACTTTTACTAGTTTAGTCTTATGAGTGCAATTATTTCGTGAACGCACTTTACAGCCTTTTCGTATTACATGTAATATTGTTTGGTTTGATTTTCTAAACTTACTTAACGTAAATCTGTAATCCTATTTAATGTTGAATTTCTCTACAGTTGTTTATTCTAGTCTATCTTCGTGAATTAGGGGCGTGTGATGTGAGTGTTTACGTTGGAACCCATGTAGCTTTAATGATTCATAGCTAGCCTTTCCTAGGCAGTTTGAATTGCTTTGTGTTGGAAATACTCTTGTGAAGTAGGTGTGCGCGCTAAACACGTTTGTTAAGGCTGTTATTTTTTAGCTTGTAACCATAATCAGTTCTTGTTTTTACCAGCTTTTTTTAATTTGTTACTCTGTGTCTATGACACTTATAAAGCCGTTTTTAAATTTCTTAGTATATTTTTTGGACAGCTGAGGATTTTTCCTAATACTAAACAAATGTTTTAAGTACTGTTCTCATGATGTTGTATGATAACCACGTGAATAAAAATTTGAAAATTTTGTGGTTTCTGAAAGCTAGCGTCGTTGATAATATTCTTCTCTGCTACCGTGTACCAAAACATGGTCCCCTTCACTTATTTTTAACTCGTAAACTGTTTTCTGTAAGAATAAGCAGAACTGTAACTTATAAAGTACTTCGTGGATCCAATACGTTGCAACCGCCAAATCTTATTGCAGTAGGTTTTGCGAGAACGAAGGTAATAAAGCACAAAGCACAAAGCGCACACGCACATACACACCTGTAGGCTATCCCACCAGCATGTTTAGTCAACGAAGGTAAACTAAGACTTTAGTGCGCACTGTGAAGAGAAGTTTAAAATACTGCAGAAAGGAACAAGGCTGCCATAAGTGAATAAATACAGAACTTAATCTCCCTTAACAATATTGTACTTTGTCATAACAAAGTATTTTCCTGTCGATTTTAAATCTATGTGAAAATGAACAAACCTATCCCGGAGATAGAGATTATTACTCCAAATTGTAACGAGACGACCGTTGAAGTTATGAATGTTATCGTGTATATATATATATATATATATGTATGTGTGTGTGTGTGTGTGTGTGTGTGTTTGTGTGTGTGTGTGTTCGTATGATAAGAATTTTCTTTGGGACAAGATTGTAAACGGTAAAATAAACAACATAAAAATAAATGCGGAAAATATTAAAGATATTATTGGTACAAATAATAAGAAAATTTTCTGAGAAACTTAAAAACGGTTGTTTTATCACTAATCTGTTTTCTTGTGAATGAAAGTTTGGTATTTCAAAGTCAGTGTTGCTATAATAAGCTAAAAGCACTTAACATTTGGTCATACTCTAGAAAAGGGAAAATTTATGTGATTAAAATTTAAAACTAATATTTGGTGAAATAAATCCACACAAGAGACAAACTTAAAATAATTAAATACAAAAAATATTAATTTTAATATAATTGTTTCTAAAATAGAAAAATTACATGTATAGAATTCATGAATACAGTAGAAAACTACGTTTGTTTTAAAAATCAATATTAAAGTATATATATATAAAGTCTAAATGTTCGATTTTTTTAGAGATATTTTATTTACAAATAATATAAAATGCAGGTATAAACCAATATTTATATTAACAAAACACGAATAAATTAAGGACATGTAAATCATTTTTAAACAATATAATCTGGACCCACATAATTGAGCAAAAGTATCAAAAACCGTTATTGTCTTATTGAGTTAATTATTTAAATACTCATGAAATATTCGTACCATTTTACCTTGGTTTAAAAATTCAATTTTTTTTCTAATATAGAAATATTTTTATGTTTAGTAAATTTTGTAATATTCAGACCATAAGTTAGTGTAGGTTTTTTGAAAGCAGAACTCACAGTAACATTTATCTTTACTGAGAAAATATATTTTCAAATGCCCAAATGAAAAAACAACACATTAATCAGTTAGATAAATATATTTTAATGCCTCGCAAAAAAGTGAGATTATTATAAATCCATCACAAAAGTTTTTAGGTTTTTCTTATGATAAGTACGAATAAAATATGTATAATTATTGATGTTATGTTTAAGTAAAGATATATTAATTTTCCAACAAAATTTTCAAGATTTATTAAGATAAAATATTAAAGAAATTTCATGAAAATATGACAAATAGATCATTTTTCTACCACTAGGTGATTATCAAAATACGATAAATCGATCGAATACTCGATTTAGGTATTTTAAAGGTTATATTTACAAGTGATACAAATTTTTCAGATCATAGTATCGTGTGTTTTTTATTAGTTTTTTTTGTAATTGCTGATCATGTAATTTTAATGAGAACTTGAAAAATTTATATTCTAATTTTTAAAAATGTTTAAACATTAAATTTTACAAACATGTTTAACAAAAACTAAAAATATAACATTTATAAAAATGTGGAAATGGTTCGATTCTTTGACCATTTATTTAGTTAACTTTGACAGAACTCAATAATTACAAAATTATCAATTGGTCGTAATTTTAAATTATACTTATAGTTTTTAAAATAATACCATTTTTTTATACGGGCCTCAATTTAACTTCCAATATGAGTTAGGCAATGTTAATTCAAATTATTCCTTTTTGACCGAGAAAATGTTATATTATTGAAATTTCACCAAAATTTTTGCAATAAAAAACGGAACATAGTTATAATCCACGATAAACATATAATTTTGATTCTGATAAAAAAAAAATGTAATGTGTTAAATATTTTTCAAGGTATTTCAAAGAAAATGTGCATGTGGTGGTAGTTAAATATTTAAAAAATATATATACGAAAGTCAATTATAAAAGGTCAAATTCACCAGATATGAAATTTCGCTGAGAAAACTTAATTGGCAAGAAGTTGATTTTTCATCTTTCCCCCATTTTGAAAACGGGCTTAAAATGTGACAGGAGACTATAACTGTAATTTAAGAAGGATAAAGAGTATAAAAGTGAGACTATGAAACAGACTGTCAGTGAGTCTTATGAGAGATTTCAAAGTAAGAATACAAATGAGGCATGAATACAAGAGCTTATAGGAACCCCATTGTAGCTTAACTCATTTTAACCTCCTCGCGGTACAATATTTGCTATTAAATATATATTTATAACTCGCCTTGATTCTAAATCTTCTAACATTTATAGTTAAATATACTGTAACAGAGCTAAGATATAAACTATCGATTAACAAACGAGCATAGAAGCCAGTCAAATATATTTATTTATTAATCAAGTTCCTGTACGAATAAATTACTTATTACACTATATCATAGTGAAATCATACTTTGAAAACGAATCAAGAAATCTATGGTTATAAAACGTATTAGAGAACTTATTAATGTACTTTAAGCTCTTTTTAGTGCACGGTCTTTTGGCAAAAAATGACTTTGAAGTGAATCGAAAGAATAGTGTTCATGTGTTGATGCTAAACTTAAAACCGTTTAACATACAATTATCATATTATTACACGTATTGCTATACTTAAACGCATAAGTCACAAATTGTCCCTCAAATAAAAAGGAACATACAACCCACTTTTAAAAATGATCGTGAAACATGAAGTATTTATAACAACTAAAATACGTGCATATCACGTAATGCAGGATAATGGAACAGCGTGGAGGTTACAAAAGTTGTTCACATTAAACACGATACGCCGCGCTCTCGTCTGGCTGGGACACACGCGGCGACTTCAAAGACGTGTCGCCGAGGTGCGGTGCTAACGAGGGCCGAGCGGAGTGTTTTCCGAGAGGCTTTGGGCGAGCCCCGTCGCGGTGAGGCGCTTGCATATTCATGTCGCTGGGAGGCCGGCAAGGAGCGGGCTGCCCGGGCCAGCAGCGCACCTGCCGGCGGGCGTCGCAACTACCGCTCTCCCGAGTCCCCTCGCCGTGGCTCTCCAACACCGACAAGCCACGCGCGGGAGTCACACACACAACACAACCGAGGCGATGCTATTTTTTTTAACGCTATTCAAACACATTAACAGTTGAAATTTGTGTCTAGCGTTTAATGTGAAATGTCGTTAACAAACAAAATAAACAAACTGGGAAGTACGCACCACGTAACACAAGTTACTGCCACCGTCGAATAAATTAATGCAAGGTATACTGTTTTATATTTACTAAACAAAATGTTAACAATTTTACACTACTTGTGAAATACTTGTTTTTTTTTTCTTTTCACTTTTAGTTAGTCTATTCTTACAACGGACTACACATACACATACGACAACCTCTAAAATTGCTTTTGCTTGTTTCAGAGCCTTTTGCCCATGGAAAAAAAATAAAACAGACATCATTTTAAAAATTTAAGAGTCTGTCTTTATAACGCTACAGATATTTAAAAAAAACATGCCAATTATGAAAGCGGAATAATTGGTTTCACTTGAGTAATCAATCTTGATTAAAATGTTATGAATATGTAATGTGTACAATTTTAGATGAAATTTAGTTAAAATACATGTTGGTACTTAACACAATAATTAAAATACTGGTTCACTTTGTTTTCATAATACAGAGAAACTAAACATGATATAACAACATTTTCGTAAAAATAAACAAGGTGAAACATAAGTTTTTTCATACCTGCCTCCCGATACACGAAACATTTTTTGTATCCACCACTGAATATGAATACCCATAGGAAGTTAAACTGTAAGAAATATACGTTTACAAATAAAGAAACAAATTACACACCAATGATTCAACTAAAATTCATATGTAAAAATTTTTATATTTTTCAGGTAACAAGTAAGCAAGGGTTCTTGTTATATGGCACTGATACACCGGGATATTATAAATGGTTATTCATATAAAGTTCCTGTTCTGTACTGCAAGAAAACACCTGACCTCGCAGGGCCGTGTCGGACAAATGAATCAACGATGAAACCAAACCAGAATTATGGACAACACAACGTCGACAGCACGGACAAAAAATGTTCAACCTCTAAATATCAGACAGCACAAGAATTTCGTTGAAGGAACTTAGTCATGAAAAATAATATAACAACACAGACGAACACAGTAGGCTAACAACGACGACACAAATTAAATGCAGGCAACGCAGCAAGCATATAAACACAACGATGAAGATAAACCAGTACGACGATAGCACTGACGATCACAGAAGGTTTCCAGTGACAAACATTGCAAAAATGCGATGGCGTATGTCCAAAAATGTGCATTAAATGAAAATT